>NW_020528049.1:0-67165 GCF_003368295.1 Carassius auratus
CTTAGATCTCTCAGAACCTAACACATTGTAATTCTGAGACTCCAGGAAAGTTGCAGTTCTGTAAAATGTTGGTGCTGGAGACTAAATGCTCCCTGATAGTTTCACACCTAATTCACTTAACACACACACACACACACACACACACACACACACACATTACCCACAGTGACAGAGAGACAGAGTGACATCAGATGAATGATAGTTTTTTAATTTTCTATCATCCATATAGTGTTGTATAGTCATGAAACTATGCATATTTCCTCAGAATGACTTGTCTTCTATGTGTACATTTTTTTTTGAAGTGTTTAGAAGCTGCACTTAAAAAAAAATAAAAGACATTTACTGGTTACTTTTTACTGTTATTTCAAAAAATCACCACGACAAAACCATTCAAGCCATTCAAAATTCATCCGCACCCGTACTGTAAGATACATTCTTTAAACAGTGGTAAAAGAGGATGTGGTGCTGATCCTTCAAGAGTCACTCAAAACGTATCTGTCCATAAAGCCTATAAAGAATTATTCTTAATATACGGTTCACAATACTTCAGCTTGTTATTCTAATTAAGGGAGGGTCATTTTATCAGGAAATACATAAAATACATATTATTTTTCTTTGAAAAATTTCTATAAATGATTTAAATCATACTTGTTTCTACAATAATTATTTAAAAGTAATCCTATAGCTCCATCTGGTGGCCATTATTGGTACTAAGAATTGCAAGCTTGATTTATATGTTATGATGGTTTTAATTTTATGCTAGCTCTTGAAATGATAAAGCTATGAAACTTACTGTGCTTCCTTCAAATGATGATTTCTACGTATATAAAAAATTATGAAGATTTGGAATTAAAATTTTTAAAGATATAGTAAAATAACTATTGTATTATTTTATGTTCACTTAATAAATCGCTATGGCCACACCATTTAAGGTATCCTAAACCCATTCGAAATTTAACATCTTCAGTATATGGCTTCATGTTAAAACAGTTTGGTGTGAACTACTTGTGTCTTCTTGGAGGAGAATTAATTCATTTACAGGCTGAGTTTATCATAAATCCACAATAACATTTCTGAGTTCTGTACCAATCTGTGTTGTTGTTTGTTTATTTTTATTGTTTTATTTTTCATAGAAAGATAACTGACCCTTTACTCTCCTTTTTAATAAATGAGCTATTTATAGCTGTATTTATAAACTGCTTACTACTGACTATTAATATTGGGACAAGGCTTTATAAAGCATGAACTGACTATTTACTAATGAGTGCAGTTATTATAAAGTGTTATCAATGCATTTGCTAATGTTAACAAATTAGACATTATTTTACAGTGTTATCAAATCCCTTAAATGATTTGTAAATGTTTTGTAATGATTTTATTGACCTACAAGCATTTGTGAAAGTTCTGCTTGCATTACAGCTTAGTCTTGATCTGTGAGCTGAACAGATTTACTGTTACATCCATGAGATTATGTAAATTCAAATAAATATCATGTCACAGGATGTCAGAAGTCAGTATCAAATTAATTTGAAATTATTATTTGCAGCACAAATAAGGTTTTTTAGGATTTTTAAAAATCCCTAAAACTGTCAGAAAAGGATAAGGCCCAAGACGAATGAGAGTTTCTATGTGAGTGGCTAAATTTATTTGTTTTTATAACTATAATGCATAAACTATGAAATTATACAAAATGTATAAAAAAGTACAACAGTTATTCTTTTCCAATGTTTTTTATTTATTTAATTTTTTTTTTTTTTTTTTTTTGGATTCACATTTAAAAAAATTAGCCTACTGCATTCATTCTAAACAGCTTGAATAAAACCTGTTAATATTTATTATAGACCACTGTAACTGTGTATAATCTAACAAACAAGTTTATTATGAAAATAAAAGTGTACACCAGATAAATTGGACGATAAAGAAATTGCTAACAATAGTATAATAGAGCATGTTTTAGGTTTTTAGGCGTTTAGATGCAGAAATGGACAAACAAATGTAAAATAAAATGTAATTGATTTAATTAAATATAGATTAAGTCTTGTTAGAGCAAAATAATAAATAAATACGTACACATATTAAAAAAGCAGCCAAGATGAATGAGTTTAATTTTTTATATAGATTAAAATTGAAGACAGAAGCAGCTGGTATATGCGGTCACTTAATATTAAAATCCAGTAGATCCACTTCAGATTTATTTCTCAACAGTTTATGTCCACGTGGCTGTTTTCGTTTATATTAGCCAAGCTATTATGTATTTTGAAATAATCTTGTCCTTGATGTGTTCGTTCGTACGACGAAAGGCAGAATCATGCAGCTCGAGAGATCAATGTTATTCTGCCAGTCGCGCTTTCAAATAGTCTTGCACACTTGAACGGGTCACAAACACCTGCATTTAGCTCTTGTGTTATAATGGGTGTATTGTGTGCATTTATGGCAATATTTTATTTGAAAAAGCTCTTACACAAGAATAAATTCGTTTGTTTTGAACTTGTGACACTGTGCGCGCTGATCGGAGGCAGTGATTTCAGATAGGCAGCCGCGAATATTTCATTTTCACACAAACAGTTCAAAAACATCTGAATTTAGCTCTTGGTGTGTTTTAATTGGTGAATTGTGTGATATCGCTTTAATATTTTATTTGTTAAAGCTATAAAACAAGAATAAACTCGTTTTTTTCTGAGCTCATCATTCCTCACGCTCCTACTCAGAGCGGTGATTCATCTCTCGTGTTTCTCACGTATCACTGAACACACATCAATTATTAATGAGCCCTGACCCAGTAATAATCATATATGTTGGTTTAGCTTGTCAGTGTGAATTAAATCTAAGTATTTATTTGTATTTTAACCGATTTAAAAATGAAACTAAAAGAGAGTCTCCTCCCTTTCAGTCGAATTTCCCTTTCAGGAATTGAACCTGTAGGGGCGCATTTTCTCTCAGACAATGTAAGTCTCAGCACATAATACTCAAACAGAGGGACAGAGTGAGATGAGATGTCTGACAGTTTTTTAATTTTCTGTTATCCATACAGTGTTGTAAAGTCGTGAAACTATCCATATTTACTCAGAATGACTTTTTTTTTTGTATGAAAAAAGGTTTTGAAGTGTTTGGAATTTAAAAATGCAGGACAATTAATAATTCCATTTTTACTGTCATTTAAAAAATCACCACGACAAAACCGTTCAAGCTATCCAAAATCCTTTGGCAATTTAAGTTGTTTAAAATGTTTTGGCAACATGTAGACAAAGTTTGGTGTGTATAGTGTTACTCTCCTCTGAGCAGTATGCATTAATTCACAGCTAAATGTAAAAAAAAATCCACATTCAAATCAAAATAGCTGACTTCCTGTTGATCGTAGCTGATGACTGTGAATTAGAAAGTTGTCCGTCTTGATAAGAACAATTTTTGTACCGAGTTTGGTGTCTGTAGCTAAAACTAACCCCCCCACTTTTGACAAAAGGTGGCGCTATAGAGTGCCTCTTCCACGTCCTCTTATGAACTTTTGCCAGTGTCTAGTTATCATAAATACTGATATGTGTTCTGAATTTCATGAAATTCTAAGTATGTTATATGCCTTAAAATCACCTGAGAAGTATTCAAGTTTGACATGTTGCCACGGCAACAATATTTTTAGATATCAATATCCCCCTAGCAGATTAATATCGGCTGTGTTTTAACATTATTCTGATGAAGTTTGAAGTTAATCGAGTAAAAATAAGATGCTGAATACAAAGCATTTTGAAAATGATACACTTCCTGCTGCCAGTTGGTGGCGCTATAACTTTGACTCCTAATAGTCACATATATGTGATCGACATCATTCAAAGAATAATCTGATGAAGTTTGATTAAAATCAGGAAATGTATGTGGATGGTATTAGACACTTCCTGTTTCTCATTTCTCGCCATAATTTCAACGCCTCGCCACGAGCAAACCGTTTGAGATATCAAAAATCCCCTGGCATTTTTTCATCCCCAGTGTCTTGAGATCATGTTGACCGAGTTTGGCGGCAATCGAGTAAAAAACCTATGACAAGTATTTCAAATTCCAGAGCATACGCTTTTTACATAACTTTAAATAGCTGACTTCCTGTTGGGCGGAGCCTATAACATGCAATACGCAAGTTGTTCGGCACGATGAGATCTATATGTGTACTGAGTTTCATATTAATACGTGCAAGTATGTGTGAGCTATACATCAACATTTATGACTGTGTTCCAGGGGGCGCTGTAGAGCCCCTGTGCCACGCCCAGGTCCCAGCCTCTGCAGGCTCCTTAAGGCCACAGATTCCAAAGTGTGCGCAAACTTTCAAGAGTTTTTGAGTATGTTAAGGACTTCCTGTTGGGCGGAGCCTATGATATGCAATACGAAAGTTAGTTGTATTGATGAGTTCTATATGTGTACTGAGTTTCGTGCGTCTACGTGCAAGTATGTATGATATATGGCCCTCCATATTCCAGGGGGCGCTGTAGAGCCCCTGTGCCACGCCCGTGTATCAGTCTCTGCCCGGCCCTAATGGCCGCAGGTTCCAATGTGTGTGCCAATTTTCAAGACTTTTTAAGCATGTTAAGGGCCCCAAAAGCCCCCGAAACCTTGAAGAAAAATAATAATAATAAATAATAATAATAATAATAATAATAATAATAATAATAATAATAATAATAATAACAAATAATCCTAAGGAAAACAATAGGGCTCTCGCCCTCCAGGCTTGAGCCCTAATTAAAGCTGCAAGCAGCGATGAACGGGCCCTCGCACCCGGGCTCACCGCCAGCGAGTGGCTTTAGTTAATAGGTGAACGGTGAGAAATATGCGTTTAAACTCATAAATATAAGTAGAATATATCAATGTTTATTCCATATATGTGCCAATCTTCCTGTTGCCAGCAGGTGGCGCTATCATTATAATGGAATATTGGCCTTCAGATGTGTTCAGGGCAGGACTCTTATCGAACATGTGAAGTTTGGGGAAGATTGAACATTTTATGCCTCAGTTACAACAACTTCTCTTGCTGTGGGGAGACGTCAAATTTTGTCATGGCGCCATGGACACGTCCTTTAACAAAAACTCAAGATCTCCACAATTTAACATTGCTCAGGCCTTAAGATTAGACTGACCACAAAAAATACATTAATGTCAAAATATTTCTAGGAGTAGTTTGTCGCAGCGTAAAACATTTCACTTCCTGTTGCCAGCAGGTGGCGCTATGACTATAACTGAATATGGGCATGTAGCTCTCTTAAGGGCAGAAGTCTTATCTAACATGTGAAGTTTGGGGCAGATTGGACATTGTATGTCTGAGTTACAGCAACTTCCTTTTCATGGCGAAACATCGAAATCTGTCAGGTCGCCATGGACAGGCCCTTTAACGAAACCTCAAGATCTTCGCAATTTAACATCGCAAAGGCCTTTAGATTTAACTGACCAAGTTTGGTGGTGATCTGAATAAATCTCCAGGAGGAGTTTGTTAAAGTACATCCCCTGAAAATGGCAAAAACAACGCCAATTTTGCAGAGAAAATTCTAAATAACCGACTTCCTGTTGGGATTCGGATTTCCTACAAAGAGACTTTGTGGTAGGTATTTTGTAGGTATCTACCAATGCATTTACTAATGTTAAAAAATGAGACATTATTTTAATTTGTTACCAAATCCTTAAGTAATTAAAAGTGTTTTGTTATAAATTTATTGACCTATAAGCATTTGTGAAATAGTTCTGCTTGCATCACAGCTTGGTCGTCATCTGTGAGCTGAACAGTTTTACTGTTACATCCATGAGATTATATAAATTCAGATTAATGTCAATCACAGGGTGTCAGAGGTCAGTATCAAATGAGTTTGAAATTATGGACCCACTTTATATTAAGTGGCCTTAACTACTATGTACTTACATTTTAATTAATAATTTAGTACAATGTACTTATTGTGTACATACATGTTTTTACATTGTACAAAAACTACATGTAATTACATCTGTATTTAATTTCTGTAAATGCATTTATAAATACACTGTTGACCCATACTTTACACCTTAACCCACCCTTAAACTTACCCATACCTCCAACCCTCTCCCTAACCTTACCCCTATCCCACCTCAATAGCAGCAAAAGTGTTTTAAAATACAATATGAACACAATAAGTACATTGTACTTATTTTTTTTATGTAAGTACATAGTAGTTAAGGCCACCTAATATAAAGTGGGACTAAAATTATTATTTGCAGCACAAATAAGTATTTTTAGAATTTTTTTTTAATCACTGAAACTGTCAGAAAAGGATAAGGCCTAAGATATTTCTTAAGCTGTAATGAAAACAGCACAATTAGCAACAACAACAACAACAAAAACAATTTAAAATAATATTTTTTTTTCTGGTGATTAAAGAGATGTTTAAGTCCCTCTCTCTCTCCCTGTCTGTCTGCCACTCAGCTCATGCCCATCCCCCACTCACACTCACACACACACACACACACACACACACACACTCAGTCAGCACACATACATTCCTCAAACAGAGGGACAGAGTGAGATGAGATGTCTGACAGTTTTTTAATTTTCTTTTAATCATACAGTGTCGTAAAGTCATGAAACTATGCATATTTCCTCAGAATGATTTGATCTCTGTATGAGAAAATGCTTTTAAGTGTTTGGAAGCTGCAATTTAAAAATACAAGACAGTTAATGATTCCTTTTTTGACTGTCATTTCAAAAAATCACCACGACAAAACCGTTCAAGCTAACCAAAATCCGTTTGCAATTTAAGTTCCTCAATGTTTTTGCAACATGTAGATAAAGTTTGGTGAGTATAGTGAACTTTTCCTCTGAGGAGTATGGATTAAATCACAGCTCAATTTTTTTTCAAAAATCCATATTCAAATCAAAATAGCCGACTTCCTGTTGGTCATAGCTGATAACTGTGAATTAGAAAGTTGTCCATCTTGATAAGAACAATATACGTACCGAGTTTGGTGTTTGTAGCTAAAACTAACCCCCCCACTTTTGACAAAAGGTGGCGCTATAGAGTGCCTCTTCCACGCCCTTGTAAAAGCTTTTTCCATTGTCTAGCTCTCAATAATACTGATATGTGTTTTGAGTTTCATGTAAATCTGAGGTTGTTATCTGCCTCAAAATCACCATAACAGAATATTCACGTTTGACACGTTGCCATGGCAACAATATATAAGATATCAATATTCCCACAACAGGTTTACATCGGCCATGTTTTGTCATTATTCTGATGAAGTTTGAAGCAAATCGAGTAAAAATAAGATGCTGAATTCAAAGCATTTTGAAAATGACTCAATTTCCTGCTGCCAGTTGGTGGCGCTATAACGTTGACTCTTAATAGTCACATGTATACGATCGGTATCATACTTCGAACAAACCGATGAAGTTTGATCAAACTCAGGTAATGTATGTGGATGTTATTAGGCATTTCCTGTTTCTAATTTTTTGCCCTAAATTCAACGCCACGCCACGGGCAAACCCTTCGAGATATCAAAAATCCCCTCGCAATTTTTCATCCCCAATGTCTTGAGCTCATGTTCACCGAGTTTCGAAGCAAACGGTTGAAAGTCCTCAGAGGAGTATTTCAAATTCCAGAGCATGCTTTTTTTAAACAGCCCTGAATAGCTGACTTCCTGTTGGGCGGAGCCTATGACATAGAGCGCAAAAGTTGTTCAGCTCAATGAGATCTATAAGTGTACTGAGTTTCATATAAATACATGCAAGTGTGTGTGAGCTATGGTTTAAGGTTTCTGACTGTGTTCCAGGGGGCGCTGTAGAGCCCCTGTGCCACGCCCGGGTCCCAGCCTCTGTGGCGTCCTGATGGCCGCAGGTTCCAATGTGTGTGCCAATTTTCAAGAGTTTTTGAGTATGTTAAGGCCCCCAAAAACCCCCAGAAGTTCATAAAAAATAAAAATAATAATAAGAATAATCCTTAGGGGAACAATAGGGCCCTGCGCCCATTGGCTCGGGCCCTAAATATAGCTGCAAGCAGCGATGGCGGGCTCAAGCCATCAGTGCAACGCCACCCCC
Organism: Carassius auratus; assembly: GCF_003368295.1. Taxonomy (NCBI): domain Eukaryota; kingdom Metazoa; phylum Chordata; class Actinopteri; order Cypriniformes; family Cyprinidae; genus Carassius; species Carassius auratus. Next base: position 8,036 of record NW_020528049.1, read on the forward strand.
GGGGGCATCGGGAAAACTGTGCCCAGCGGGCATAAGCATTTACAGTAACCCTCTGGCAATCAAATTTTAAGGGATATGGCAGTTAAAGGGTTAATCCGACCCATCTAGACTTTGAAATCACATACACAGAACAATACATATAACTTTAGTAACACTTTATTTTAATATATATATAAAAATGTATAAGGAGTGCATCGTAGCTGACACCTAAATGAACACATTACAATTGTTTTATGACTGCAAGTCTTTTTCCTCAAATGCTATTGAGCTTCAAATTTGCATTTGAGCCCATGTGAAAAAGTAGCATAATTTACATATGACGTACAGTTTGTTTTAATAAATATCAAACATTCAATTTAATTGTGCATTATAGCTGTCACCTAGATGGACAATTACAGTTGTTTTATGACTGTAAGTCATTCTCTTCAAATGCTACTGACATTAGAAAAGTGTATAACAATATCACATGTAACTTTAGAGAAGGTCCTTAAATTTGAGACTCTCGAATGTCCAATGTCAAGCCAACTTTATGCCTGTTTTTGTTTTGTTTTTTACTTTATTTTTCTTTTCTCTGTGCCGGATTGCTGATGTCTTTTACCCGGGCATAGATGTCCAGCCATCAATTACGAACATTCATCCGCAAATGTCCGAGCGGTCGCGAGCGCGGATGGGAGAATGGCGCATGTTTTATTTTTTTTGAGCTACTGGGATGGTGCCCCCTCTGGGAGTTGGTGCCCTACGAAGACTGCGTATTCTGCATATAGGGAGCGGCGGTACTATCTGGAAGATATATTCCTCAAGCCGTCGTACAAGAGGAGGTGATGCTAGTACTTCAAGAATCTCTCAAAACCTATCTGTTCATAAAGCCTATATATAAAGTCTTATTAATATAGTATTCCACAATATGTTGTGCTATTCTAATATTATTGCGTTTTTTTATTGACATTGTTATTTGCTGTTATTTTTGACTTGATAAAAAAAAAATAAACTTATGCAATTGTATATATATATATATATATATATATATATATATATATATATATATATATATATATATATATATATATATATATATATATAGTGTACAGTTTTCTTTTATTGTATCTTGAAATAAATGTTTCTGAGTTCTGTGTTTGTTTATTTTTTTTATTTTTTTAGGAAGATTACAGCCTTTAATCTCCTCAAAATAAATGTGCATATAAACCATGAACAATTTAATTATAGCTGTATTTATAAAATGCTTACTAATGACTATTAATTTGGGAGAAGGCTATATAAAGCAGCAACAGTTGATGTTGAGGCCTAAGATATTTCTTAAGCTGTAATGATGAAAAAACAACAACAACAACACAAAATTGCTTTTTTTTCTGCTGGTGATTAAAGAGATGATTAAGTCTCCCTCCCTCTCTCTCTCTCTCTCTCTCTCTCTCTCTCTCTCTCTCTGACACCAAGCCCATCCCCTCTCTCACACATTCACACAAACTCAGCACACACACTTAACAAACACACACTTAACACACACACACACACACACATTACCCACAGTGACAGAGGGACAGAGTGACATCAGATGTATGGTAGTTTTTTAATCTTCTCTCATCCATATAGTGTTGTATAGTCATGAAACTATGCATATTTCCTCAGAATGACTTGTCTTCTATGTGTACATTTTTTTGAAGTGTTTAGAAGCTGCACTTTAAAACAATAAAAGACATTTACTGGTTACTTTTTTACTGTTATTTAAAAAAATCACCACGACAAAACCATTCAAGCTATCCAAAATTCATCCGCACCTGTTCTGTAAGCTACATTCTTTAAACAGTGGTAAAAGAGGATGTGGTGCTGATCCTTCAAGAGTCACTCAAAACTTATCTGTCCATAAAGTCTATAAAGAATTATTCTTAATACACAGTATTTCACAATACTTCAGCATATTATTCTAATTAAGTGAGGGTCATTTTATCAGTAAAATACATATTTTTCTTTGAAAGATTTCTATAAATGATTTAAATCATATTCGTTTCTACAATAATTATTTAAAAGTAATCCTATATCTCCATCTGGTGGCCATTATTGGTACTAAGAATTGCAAGCTTGATTTATATGTTATGATAGTTTTAATTTTATGGTGGCTCCTGGACATGATAAAGCTATGAAACTTACTGTGCTTCCTTCAAATGATGACTTCTACGTATATAAAAAATTATGAAGAGTTGGAATGAAGAATGTTAAAGATATAGTAAAATAACTATTGTATTTTTTTATGTTACTTTAATAAATCGGTATGGTCACACCATTTAAGGTATCTTAAACCCATTCGCAATTTAACATCTTCAGTATATTGGCATAATGTTGAAAAAGTTTGGTGTGAATTACTTGTGTCTTCTTGGAGGAGTATGATTCATTTACAGGCTGATTTGATCATAAATCCACAATAAAATGTCTGAGTTCTGTATCAATCTGTGTTGTTGTTTGTTTATTTTCATTTTTTTATTTTTCATAGGAAGATAACTGACCCTTTACTCTCCTTTTTAATAAATGTGCTTATAAACCAAGATCAAGCTATTTATAGCTGTATTTATAAGCTGCTTATTAATGACTATTTAAGTTGGGACAAGACTTTATAAAGCATGAACTAACTATTTACTAATGAGTGCAGTTATTATAAAGTGTTACCAATGCATTTACTAATGTTAACAAATTAGACATTATTTTACAGTGTTATAAAATCCTTTAATGACTTATAAGCATTTGTGAAAGTTCTGCTTGCATTACAGCTTAGTCTTCATCTGTGAGCTGAACAGTTTTACTGTTACATCCATGAGATTATGTAAATTAAGATAAATCAATCAATCAATCAATCACCTTTATTTATATAGTGCTTTAAACAAAATACATTGCGCCAAAGCACTGAACAACATTCATTTGGAAAACAGTGTCTCAATAATGCAAAATGATAGTTAAAGGCAGTTCATCATTGAATTCAGTTATGTCATCTCTGTTCAGTTGAAATAGTGTCTGTTTTAATTTGCAATCAAGTCAATGATATCGCTGTAGATGAAGTGACCCCAACTAAGCAAGCCAGAGGCGACAGCGGCAAGGAACCGAAACTCCATCGGTGACAGAATGGAGAAAAAAAACCTTGGGAGAAACCAGGCTCAGTTGGGGGGCCAGTTCTCCTCTGACCAGACGGAACCAGTAGTTCAATTCCAGGCTGCAGCAAAGTCAGATTGTGCAGAAGAATCACATGTTTCCTGTGGTCTTGTCCTGGTGCTCCTCTGAGACAAGGTCTTTACAGGGGATCTGTATCTGGGGCTCTAGTTGTCCTGGTCTCTGCTGTCTTTCAGGGCAGTAGAGGTCCTTTCTAGGTGCTGATCCATCATCTGGTCTGGATACGTACTGGATCCGGGTGACTGCAGTGACCCTCTGATCTGGACACAGACTGGGTCTGGTGGCCACGGTGACCTCGGAACAAGAGAGAAACAGACAAATATTAGCGTAGATGCCATTCTTCTAATGATGTAGAAAGTACGGTGTTATGTGAAGTGTTCCGGTTCTAGTTTACCTAATTAATGCAGCCTAAAAATCCTTTAACGGATTTGGATATTAAAAGCATATTAGTATGTTATGTGTATGCCAGGTTAAAGAGATGGGTCTTTAATCTAGATTTAAACTGCAAGAGTGTGTCTGCCTCCCGAACAATGTTAGGTAGGTTATTCCAGAGTTTAGGCGCCAAATAGGAAAAGGATCTGCCGCCCGCAGTTGATTTTGATATTCTAGGTATTATCAAATTGCCTGAGAATGTCATGTCATGTCACAGGATGGAATAGGTCAGTATCAAATGAGTTTGAAATTATTATTTGCAGCACAAATAAGTATTTTTAGAATTGTGTTTTTAATTCCTGAAACTGTCAGAAAAGGATAAGGCCTAAGAGATTTCTTAAGCTGTAATGAAAACAGCAATGTTAGCAACAGCAACAAAAAATAACAATTTAAAATACATTTTTTTTTTCTGGTGATTAAAGAGATGATTAAGTCTCTCTCTCTCTCTTTCTCTCTCTCATTGTGTCTGCCACTCAGCTCATGCCCATCCCCCACTCACAGACACACACACACACACACTCAGTCATCACACATACATTACTCAAACAGAGGGACAGAGTGAGTTGAGATGTCTAACAGTTTTTTAATTTTCTTTTAATCATACAGTGTTGTAAAGTCATGAAACTATGCATATGTCCTCAGAATGATTTGATCTCTGTATGAATTTTTTTTAAGTGTTTGGAAGCTGCAATTTAAAAATACAAGACAATTAATGATTCCCTTTTTACTGTCATTTCAAAAAATCACCACGACAAAACGGTTCAAGCTGACCAAAATCCGTTCGCAATTTAAGTTCCTCAATGTTTTATCAACATGTAGACAAAGTTTGGTGAGTATAGTGAACATTTCCTGTGAGGAGTATGCATTAAATCAGAGCTCAATTTAAATATTCAAATCAAAATAGCCGACTTCCTGTTGGTTGTAGCTGATGACTGTGAATTAGAAAGTTGTCCATCTTGAAAAGAACAATTTATGTACCAAGTTTGGTGTCTGTAGCTAAAACTAACCCCCCCCCCACTTTTGACAAAAGCTGGCGCTATAGAGTGCCTCCTTCACACCCTTTTAAAAGCTTTTGCCATTGTCTAGCTATCACTAATACTGATATGTGTTTTGAGTTTCATGTAAATCTGAGCTTGTTGTCTGCCTCAAACTCACCATAACAGAACATTCAAGTTTGACACGTTGCCATGGCAACACTATATCAGATATCAATATCCCCACAACAGATTTACATCGGCCGTGTTTTGTCATTATTCTGATGAAGTTTTAAGTAAATAGAGTAAAAATAAGATGCTGAATTCAAGGCATTTGGAAAATGACACACTTCCTGCTGCCAGTTGGTGGCGCTATAATGTTGACTCTTAATAGTCACATATATACGATCGGTATCATACAACGGACAAACCAATGAAGTTTGATCAAATTCAGGAAATGTATGTGGATGTTATTAGACATTTCCTGTTTCTCATTTCTAGCCATAATTTCCACGCCTCGCCACGGGCAAACCGTTCGAGATATCAAAAATCCCCTCGCAATTTTTCATCCCCAATGTCTTGAGATCATGTTCACAGAGTGATCTATAAGTGTACCGAGTTTCATATAAATACATGCAAGTATGTGTGAGCTATGGTTCAAGATTTCTGACTGTGTTCCAGGGGGCGCTGTAGAGCCCCTGTGCCACGCCCGGGTCCCAGCCTCTGCAGCGTCCTGATGGCCGCAGATTCCAATGTGTGTGCCAATTTTCAAGAGTTTTTGAGCATGTTAAGGCCCCCAAAAACCCCCGGAAGGTTTAATAAAAAATAAAAAAATAATAAGAAGAAGAATAATCCTTAGAAGAACAATAGGGCTCTTCGCCCCTTCGGGCTTGAGCCCTAAATATAGCTGCAAGCAGCGATGGCGGGCTCAAGCCGTCAGTGCAACGCCACCCCGATGGCATCGGGAAAACTGTGCCCAGCGGGCATAAGCATTTACAGTAACCCTCTGGCAATCAAGTTTTAAGGGATACGGCAGTTAAAAGGTTAATCCGACCCATCTAGACTTTGAAATCACATAAACAGAACAACTTTAGTAACACTTTATTTTAATATATATAAAAAATGTATAAGGTGTGCATTGTAGCTGACACCTAAATTAACACATTAAAATTGTTTTATGACTGCAAGTCTTTCTCCTCAAATGCTATTGAGCTTCAAATTTGCTTTTGAGTCCATGTGAAAAAGTAGCATAATTTACATATGACTTACAGTTTGTTTTAATAAACATCAAACATTCAATTTAATTGTGCATTATAGCTGTCACGTAGATGAACAATTACAGTTGTTTTTATGAGTGTAAGTCATACTCTTCAAATGCTACTGATGTTAGAAAAGTGTATAACAAGATCACATATAACTTTAGAGACGGTCCCTAAATTTGAGACTCTCGAATGTCCAATGTCAAGACAAATTTATGCCTGTTTTTTTTTTTTATTTATTTTTTTTTTACTTTCTCTAATTTTCTTTTCTCTGTGCCTGATTGCTTATGTCCTTTACCCGGGCTGATGTTCATCCAAAATTCAAAAATTGAGCCGCAAACATGAGGTGCGAGTGATCGCGAGCGCGGATGGGAGAATGGTGAATGTTTTTTTTTTTTTAGCTACTGGGATGGTGTCCCCTCTGGAAGTTGGTGCCCTATGAAGACTGCATACTCTGCATATAGGGAGTCGCGGTACTATCTGGAAGATATATTCCTCAAACCGTCGTTCAAGAGGAGGGGATGCTAGTCCTTCAAGAATCATTCAAAATATTCCGTTCATAAAGCCAATATATAAATTCTTAATATATAGTATTCCACAATACATCATGTTATTCTAATTAAGTCCTTTTTTTTGGGATCTTTTACATCTCTCAGAACCTGACACATTGTAATTTTGAGAGTCAAGGAAAGTTGCAGTTCTGGAAAATGGTGGCACTCTAGACTAAATGCTCCATTATAGTGTCACACCTAATTCTTAACTTTAATTCTTTTGCAATTTAGGTGTTTCTGTTCTTCTCCATCTGTTTTTTTTTTTCTTTCTGACCCTTCTGACCCAATAAGCATTTTGCTCTCCAGTGGTCATGTCTTTACTTTGTAATTACTGTAGTGATCTAATTTTGAATATTTCTCATGAGGATCTAATAATTTTGTTTTTTTTTTTCAGTCTGAGTGAAATGTCTTTTTTGGCTCATTTTATCAGTAAAGGAAAAGTTCCTTCATAGTTATTTTTTTCTCTTCCAGTCTTCATGGTCAACTACGTGTATATCACACTCGTTGCCTTTTTTTAGTGCAGCTCAACCAATTCACATCCCATTCGTCAATATTTGTGATATCACAAATCCCGGAAAATGCTTGTTGTAGTCCAAACAATTTTTTTGTTGTAGTTTTTAAAAAGTGATTTTTGTATAATTGTGCATGTTCAAATTTCATATATATATATATATATATATATATATATATATATATATATATATATATATATATATATATATATATATATAATTAAACATAACCACAGCACTACCAAGTGGACAAAACCTTTACCATCCCCAACGTGTCTCCTACTATATATATATATATATATATATATATATATTTCAAGTGTACAGTTTACTTTTATTGCATATTGAAATAAATATGTCTCAGTTCTGTATAAATCTGTGTTGTTGTTTGTTTATTTTAATTTTTCTTAGGAAGATAACTGACCCTTTCCTTTGTAATAGATGTGCTTATAAACCAAGAACAAGCTATTTATAGCTGTATTTATAAACTGCTTAGTATTGACTATTAATGTTAAAACAAGGCTTTATAAAGCATAAACAATTCACAGCTAAATGTAAAAAAAAAATCCACATTCAAATCAAAATAGCCGACTTCCTGTTGGTCGTAGCTGATGACTGTGAATTAGAAAGTTGTCCGTCTTAAAAAGAACAATTTTTGTACTGAGTTTGGTGTTTGTAGCTAAAACTACCCCCCCCCCCCACTTTTGACAAAAGGTGGCGCTATAGAGTGCCTCTTCCACACCCTCTTATGAACTTTTGCCAGTGTCTAGCTGTCACTAATACTGATATGTGTTCTGAGTTTGATGAAATTCTAAGCATGTTATATGCCTCAAAATCACCTGAGAAGTATTCCAGTTTGACATGTTGCCACGGCAACAATATTTTTAGATATCAATATCCCCCCAGCAGATTTATATCGGCTGTGTTTTAACATTATTCTGATGAAGTTTGAAGCAAATCGAGTAAAAATAAGACGCTGAATTCAAAGCATTTTGAAAATGACACATTTCCTGCTGCCAGTTGGTGGCGCTATAACTTTGACTCCTAATAGTCACATATATGTGATCGACATCATACAATGAATAATCTGATGAAGTTTGATTGAAATCAGGAAATGTATGTGGATGGTATTAGACACTTCCTGTTTCTCAATTCTCGCCATAATTTCAACGCCTCGCCACGAGCAAACCGTTCGAGATATCAAAAATCCCCTGGCAATTTTTCATCCCCAAATGTCTTGAGATCATGTTGACTGAGTTTGGTGGTAAACAAGTAAAAAACCTATGACAAGTATATAAAATTCCAGAGCATGCGCTTTTTACATAACTCTAAATAGCTGACTTCCTGTTGGGCGGAGCCCAATGACATGCAATACGAAAATTGTTTGGCACAATGAGATCTATATGTGTACTGAGTTTCATATGAATATGTGCAAGTATGTGTGAGCTATATATCAACATTTATGACTGTGTTCCAGGGGGCGCCGTAGAGCCCCTGTGCCACGCCCGGGTCCCAGCCTCTGCAGGCTCCTAAAGGGCACAGATTCCAAAGTGTGTGCAAATTTTCAAGAGTTTTTGAGTATGTTAGGGACCCCAAAAGCCCCCACAACTTTGACCAAAAATATGAATAATAAACCCTAAATAGCCAACTTCCTGTTGGGCGGAGCCTATGACATGCAGTATGAAAGTTGTTTGGTTTAATGAGATCTACATGCGTACCGAGTTTCATGTGTCTACGTGCAAGTATGTGTGATATATGGCCCTCAGTATTCCAGGGGGCGCTGTAGAGCCCCTGTGCCACGCCCGTGTATCAGTCTCTGCCCGACCCTAATGGCCGCAGGTTCCAATCTGTGTGCCAATTTTCAAGAGTTTTCGAGCATGTTAAGGGCCCCAAAAGCCCCCGTAACATTAGAAAAAAATAAAATAATAATAATAATAAAAAATAATCCTAAGGAAAACAATAGGGCTCTCGCCCTCCAGGCTTGAGCCCTAATAATAAATATAGCTGCAAGCAGCGATGGCGGGCTCAAGCCACCAATGCCATCGCCACCCCGGTGGCATCAGGTAAACTGTGCCCAGCGGGCACATGCATTCACAATATCCCTCTGGCAGTGAGGTTTTAAAGGATACGCCAGATAAAGGGTTAATCCGAATCATCTAGACTTTAAAATCACATTCACAGAACAATATATATTTAACTTTAGTAACACTTTACAATAAGATTTCATTTATAAACATTATGTATATGAACAATATTTATATAACATTCATTCATGTCAGTTCATATTCCAAAATTAAACATTAAAACATTGTTTTATTGTGATTTTTTTTCCAAGCACATTTGACCAATTCCAAACCATATCAATCTTAATAACTACCATTATTTTTCATTTAATCATTTATGAGTGCTATACAATAGTCCAGGAAAGCTGGAAGAGAAAAACTCCTTATATTCATGTGTGCAGAATTATTAGGCATGTTTTCTTTTACAGATGAAATGCGCTAAAAAAAGAGTTTTAACTCAAACTGTAAAGTCGAAAATTATGAAATACCCATGATAAATATCAAACACACATGCAATACAGAAATGGATAAGTTAAGACTTGACCATTGTACAAAAAATGCTGACTGGGTCATGAGGTCAGAAAAGAAGAAGAAAAAAACAGGTCAAGAAGAACTGACAAAAAGAATTGCAAAATAATTAGGAATTAATGTGAAGATTAATTTTTTGTCAATTCTGCAAGACAGACTTTCAGGAAAGGAGGTGGAATAAAAATGAGCTCCTAAATCTTAATCCCGGATTCTGGAAGATATATTCCTCAAACCATCGGACAAGAGGAGGTGCTGCTGGTCCTTCACGAGTCACTCTAATCTGTTCATAAAGCCTATATATAAAGTCTTAACATATAGTATTTCACAATACTTCATGGTATTCTAATTCAATCATTTTTTGGAATCTTAGATCTCTCAGAACCTGGCACATTGTAATTCTGAGACTCCAGGAAAGTTTCAGTTCTGTAAAATGTTGGCGCTGGAGACTAAATGCTCCCTGATAGTTTCACACCTAATTCATTTAACACACACACACACACACACACATTTCCCACAGTGACAGAGGGACAGAGTGACATCAGATGTATGATAGTTTTTTAATTTTCTATCATCCATATAGTGTTGTATAGTCATGAAACTATGCATATTTCCTCAGAATGACTTGTCTTCTATGTGTACATTTTTTTGAAGTGTTTATAAGCTGCACTTTAAAAAAATAAAATACATTTACTGGTTACTTTTTTACTGTTATTTAAAAAAAAAATCACCACGACAAAACCATTCAAGCTATCCAAAATTCATTCACACCTCTTCTGTAAGATAAATTCTTTAAACAGTGGTAAAAGAGGATGTGGTGCTGATCCTTCAAGAGTCTCTGAAAACGTATCTGTCCATAAAGCCTATAAAGAATTATTCTTAATATACGGTTCACAATACTTCAGCTTGTTTTTCTAATTAAGTGAGGGTCATTTTATCAGTAAAATACATAAAATTCATATTATTTTTCTTTGAAAGATTTCTATAAATGATTTAAATCATACTTGTTTCTACAATAATTATTTAAAAGTAATCCTATAGCTCCATCTGGTGGCCATTATTGGTACTAAGAATTGCCAGCTTGATTTATAAGTTATGATAGTTTTAATTTTATGCTGGCTCTTGAAAATGATAAAGCTATGAAACTTACTGTGCTTCCTTCAAATGATGACTTCTACGTATATAAAAAATTATGAATAGTTGGAATTAAACATTTCAAAGATATAGTAAAATAACTATTGTATTTTTTTATGTTACTTTAATAAATCGCTATGGCCACACCATTTAAGGTATCCTAAACCCATTCGCAATTTAACATCTTCAGTATATGGCTTCATGTTAAAACAGTTTGGTGTGAACTACTTGTGTCTTCTTGGAGGAGAATGAATTCATTTACAGGCTGAGTTTATCATAAATCCACAATAACATTTCTGAGTTCTGTATCAATCTGTGTTGTTGTTTGTTTATTTTTATTTTATTTATTTTTCATAGGAAGATAACTGACCCTTTACTCTCCTTTTTAATAAATGTGCTTATAAACCAAGAACAAGCTATTTATAGCTGTATTTATAAACTGCATACTACTGACTATTAATATTGGGAAAAGGCTTTATAAAGAATGAACTGACTATTTACTAATGAGTGCAGTTATTATAAAGTGTTATCAATGCATTTGCTAATGTTTACAAATTAGACATTATTTTACAGTGTTATCAAATCCCTTAAATGATTTGTAAGTGTTTTGTAATGATTTTATTGACCTACAAGCATTTGTGAAAGTTCTGCTTGCATTACAGCTTAGTCTTGATCTGTGAGCTGAACAGATTTACTGTTACATCCATGAGATTATGTAAATTCAAATAAATATCATGTCACAGGATGTCAGAGGTCAGTATCAAATTAATTTGAAATTATTATTTGCAGCACAAATAAGGTTTTTTAGGATTTTTAAAAATCCCTAAAACTGTCAAAAAAGGATAAGGCCTAAGATTTCTATGTGAGTGGCTAAATTTATTTGTTTTTATAACTATAATGCATAAACTATAAAATTATACAAAATGTATAAAAAAGTACAACAGTTATTCTTTTCCAATGTTTTTTATTTATTTAAACTTTTTTTTTTTTTTTTTTTTGGATTTACATTTTAAAAAATTAGCCTACGGCAATCATTCTAAACAGCTTGAATAAAACCTGTTAATATTTATTATAGACCACTGTAACTGTGTATAATCTAACAAACAAGTTTATTATGAAAATAAAAGTGTACACCAGATAAATTGGACGATAAAGAAATTGCTAACAATAGTATAATAGAGCATGTTTTAGGTTTTTAGGCGTTTAGATGCCGAAATGGACAAATCAAATGTAAAATAAAATGTAATTGATTTAATTAAATATAGATTAAGTCTTGTTAGAGCAAAATAATAAATAAATACGTACACATATTAAAAAAGCAGCCAAGATGAATGAGTTTAATTTTTTATATAGATTAAGATTGAAGACAGAAGCAGCTGGTATATGCGGTCACTTAATATTAAAATCCAGTAGATCCACTTCAGATTTATTTCTCAACAGTTTATGTTCACGTGGCTGTTTTCGTTTATATTCGCCAAGCAATTATGTATTTTGAAATAATCTTGTCCGTGATGTGTTCGTTCGTACGACGAAAGGCGGAATCCTGCAGCTCAAGAGATATGTTATTCTGCCAGTCGCGTTTTCAAGTAGTCTTGCACACTTAAACGGGTCACAAACACCTGCATTTAGCTCTTGTGTTATAATGGGTGTATTGTGTGCATTTATGGCAATATTTTATTTGAAAAAGCTCTTAAACAAGAATAAATTCGTTTGTTTTGAACTTGTGACACTGTAAGCGCTGATCGGAGGCGGTGATTTCAGATAGGCAGCCGCGAATATTTCATTTTCACACAAACAGTTCAAAAACATCTGAATTTAGCTCTCGGTGTGCTCTAATTGGTGGATTGTGTGATATCGCTTTAATATTTTATTTGTTAAAGCTATAAAACAAAAATAAACTCGTTTTTCTGAGCTCGTCATTCCACACGCTCATGCTCAGAGCGGTGATTCATCTCTCGTGTTTCTCACGTATCACTGACCACACATCAATTATTAATGAGCCCTGACCCGGTAATAATCATATATGTTGGTTTAGCTTGTCAGTGTGAATTAAATCCAAGTATTATTTTGTATTTTAACCGATTTAAAAATGAAACTAAAAGAGAGTCTCCTCCCTTTCAGTCGAATTTCCCTTTAAGGAATTGAACCTGTAGGGGCGCATTTTCTCTCAGACAATGTAAGTCTCAGCACATAATACTCAAACAGAGGGACAGAGTGAGATGAGATGTCTGACAGTTTTTTAATTTTCTGTTATCCATACAGTGTTGTAAAGTCGTGAAACTATCCATATTTACTCAGAATGACTTTTTTTTGTATGAAAAAAGGTTTTGAAGTGTTTGGAATTTAAAAATGCAGGACAATTAATAATTCCATTTTTACTGTCATTTAAAAAAATCACCACGACAAAACCGTTCAAGCTATCCAAAATCCTTTGGCAATTTAAGTTGTTTAAAATGTTTTGGCATCATGTAGACAAAGTTTGGTGTGTATAGTGTTACTCTCCTCTGAGCAGTATGCATTAATTCACAGCTAAATGTAAAAAAAAAATCCACATTCAAATCAAAATAGCTGACTTCCTGTTGATCGTAGCTGATGACTGTGAATTAGAAAGTTGTCCGTCTTGATAAGAACAATTTTTGTACCGAGTTTGGTGTCTGTAGCTAAAACTAACCCCCCCACTTTTGACAAAAGGTGGCGCTATAGAGTGCCTCTTTCACGCCCTCTTATGAACTTTTGCCAGTGTCTAGTTATCATAAATACTGATATGTGTTCTGAATTTCATGAAATTCTAAGTATGTTATATGCCTTAAAATCACCTGAGAAGTATTCAAGTTTGACATGTTGCCACGGCAACAATATTTTTAGATATCAATATCCCCCCAGCAGATTTATATCGGCTGTGTTTTAACATTATTCTGATGAAGTTTGAAGCAAATCGAGTAAAAATAAGATGCTGAATACAAAGCATTTTGAAAATGACACACTTCCTGCTGCCAGTTGGTGGCGCTATAACTTTGACTCCTAATAGTCACATATATGCGATCGACATCATACAATGAATAATCTGATGAAGTTTGATTAACATCAGGAAATGTATGTGGATGGTATTAGACACTTCCTGTTTCTCATTTCTCGCCATAATTTCAACGCCTCGCCACGAGCAAACCGTTTGAGATATCAAAAATCCCCTGGCAATTTTTCATCCCCATTGTCTTGAGATCATGTTGACCGAGTTTGGCGGCAATCGAGTAAAAAACCTATGACAAGTATTTCAAATTCCAGAGCAAATTCTTTTTACATAACTCTAAATAGCTGACTTCCTGTTGGGCGGAGCCTATAACATGCAATACGCAAGTTGTTCGGCACGATGAGATCTAAATGTGTACTGAGTTTCATATTAATATGTGCAAGTATGTGTGAGCTATACATCAACATTTATGACTGTGTTCCAGGGGGCGCTGTAGAGCCCCTGTGCCACGCCCAGGTCCCAGCCTCTGCAGGCTCCTTAAGGCCACAGATTCCAAAGTGTGCGCAAACTTTCAAGAGTTTTTGAGTATGTTGAGGACCCCAAAAGCCCCCACAACTTTGACGACAAATATGAATAATAAACCCCAAATAGCCAACTTCCTGTTGGGCGGAGCCTATGATATGCAATTCGAAAGTTGTTTGTATTGATGAGTTCTATATGTGCACCGAGTTTTGTGCGTCTACGTGCAAGTATGTATGATATATGGCCCTCAGCATTCCAGGGGGCGCTGTAGAGCCCCTGTGCCACGCCCGTGTATCAGTCTCTGCCCGGCCCTAATGGCCGCAGGTTCCAATGTGTGTGCCAATTTTCAAGACTTTTCAAGACTTTTTAAGGGCCCCAAAAGCCCCCGAAACCTTGAAGAAAAATAATAATAATAAATAATAATAATAATAATAATAATAATAATAACAAATAATCCTAAGGAAAACAATAGGGCTCTCGCCCTCCAGGCTTGAGCCCTAATTAAAGCTGCAAGCAGCGATGAACGGGCCCTCGCACCCGGGCTCACTGGCAGCGAGTGGCTTTAGTAAATAGGTGAGCGGTGAGAAACATGCATTTAAACGCATAAATATAAGTGGAATATATATCAAAGTTATTCCATATATGTGCCAATCTTCCTGTTGCCAGCAGGTGGCGCTATCATTATAATGGAATATTGGCCTTCAGTTGTGTTCAGGGCAGGACTCTTATCGAACATGTGAAGTTTGGGGAAGTTCCAGCATTTTATGCCTGAGTTACAACAACTTCCTTTACTGTGGCGAGACAACAAATTTTGTCATGGCGCCATGGACACGCCTTTTAAAAAAAAAAACAAGATCTCCATAATTTAGCATTGCACAGGTCTTTAGATTAGACTGACCACAAAAAAAAAAAAAACATTAATGTCATAATATTTCTAGGAGTAGTTTGTCGCAGCGTAAAACATGTCACTTCCTGTTGCCAGCAGGTGGCACTATGACTATAACTGAATATGGGCATGTAGATCTGTTAAGGGCAGAAGTCTTATCTAACATGTGAAGTTTGGGGCAGATTGGACATTGTATGACTGAGTTACAGCAACTTCTTTTTCATGGCGAAACATCGAAATTTGTCAGGCCGCCATGGACACGCCCTTTAACGAAACCTCAAGATCTTCGCAATTTAACATCGTAAATGCCTTTAGATTTAATTGACCAAGTTTGCTGTAGATCTGAATAAATCTCTAGGAGGAGTTCATTAAAGTACAACCCCTGAAAATGTCAAAAACAGCGCCAATTTTGCAGAGAAAATTCTAAATAACCGACTTCCTGTTGGGATTCGGATTTCGTACCAAGAGGCTTTTTTGTAGATATTGGTGTGTTACATGTGTGTACTGATTTTTGTACATCTACGTGAAAAATAGCTCGAGGAGCACTCCATTGAATGTGCATATGCACTCCGTTGAAAGTTTATAGGTGGCGCTATCGAGCCATTTTGCCACACCCTCTGGAATATTGGCCTTCAGATCTGTTCAGGCCAGGACCCTTATCACACATGTGAAGTTTGGGCAAGATCGGACACTTTATGCCTGAGTTTTAACATCTTTTATTCCCATGACGAGACATCGAACTTCGTCACGGCGCCATGGACACGCCTTTTAACAAAAAATCAAGATCTTCACAACTAAACATCACACAGGTCTTTAGATTAGACTGACCACAAAAAAGACATTGATGTCATAAAATTTCTAGAAATAATCTGTCACAGTGTAAAATATGTCACTTCCTGTTGCCAATAGGTGGCGCTATGACTATAACTGAATATGGGCATGTAGATCTGTTCAGGTCAAGAGTCTCATCCAACATGTGAAGTTTGGGGCAGATTGGACATTGTATGTCTGAGTTACAGCAACTTCCTTTTTCATGGCGAAACATCGAAATTTGTCAGGCCGCCATGGACACGCCCTTTAAAGAAACCTCAATTCCTTCGCAATTTAACATCGCAAATGGCTTTAGATTACACTGACCAAGTTTGGTGTTGATCTGAATAAATCTCTAGGAGGAGTACGTTAAAGTACAACCCCTGAAAATGGCAAAAACAACACCAGTTTTGCAGGGAAAATTCAAAATAACCGACCTTCTGTTGGGATTCGGATTTCGTACCAAGAGACTTTTTTGTAGATATTGGTGAGTTACATGTGTGTACCAATTTTTGTACATGTACGTGAAACATAGCTCGAGGCGCACTCCGTTGAAAGTGTATAGGTGGCGCTATCGAGCCATTCTGCCACACCCTGTGGAATATTGGCCTTCAGATCTGTTCAGGTCAGGACTCTTATCACACATGTGAAGTTTGGGGAAGATCGGACATTTTATGCCTGAGTTATAACATCTTTTATTCCCATGGCGAGACATCGAACTTCGCCATGGTGCCGTGGACATGCCTTTTAACGAAAACTCAAGATCTTCACAACTGAACATCGCACAGGCCTTTAGACTAGACTGACCACAAAAAAGACATTGATGGCATAACATTTCTAGGAGTAGTTTGTCGCAGCGTAAAATATGTCACTTCCTGTTGCCAATAGGTGGCGCTATGACTATAACTGAATATGGGCATGTCAATCTGTTCAGTTTCAGAGTCTCATCAAACATGTGAAGTTTGGGGCAGATTGGACATTGTATGTGTGAGTTATAGCAACTTCATTTTTCATGGCGAATCATCGAAATTCGCCAGGCAGCCACGGACACGCCCTTCGACGAAAACTCAAGATCTTCGCAATTTAACATCGCAAAGGCCTTTAGATTAGGCATACCAAATTTGGTGTTGATTTGAAGAACTCTCTAGGAGGAGTTCGTTAAAATACAACACATGGAAATGACCAAAATTACACAAAATATGCTCATAATATTAAAAATAACCGACTTCCTGTTGGGTTTACAATTTCGCTCCAAGAGTCTTTTTTGTAGGTATTGGTGTGTTACATATGTGTGCCAATTTTCGTGCATGTACGTGAAACATAGCTGGAAGGCTGTTGATTTTCTTGGTATAGGTGGCGCTGTCGAGCCATTTTGCCACACCCTCTTCTGAATCCTATATCAGACGAAAATTTTCACCAGGTTTGACGCGTGTGCAAAGTTTCATGACTTTTTGAGCATGTTAAAGCCCTCAAAAATGCGATTCATTCGGGAGAAGAAGAAGAAGAAGAAGAACAATAATAATAAAAAACAAAGCAGATACAAGAGGGTCCTCGCACCTCGGTGCTCGGGCCCTAATAATTAAAGCTGCAAGCAGCGATGAACGGGCCCTCGCACCCGGGCTCACCGCCATCGTGTGGCTTTAGTAAAAAGGTGAACGTTGAAAAATATGCATTTAAACTCATAAATATAAGTGCAATATATCAAAGTTTATTCCATATGTGTGCCAATCTTCCTGTCGCCAGCAGGTGGCGCTATCGTTATAATGGAATATTGGCCTTCAGATGTGTTCAAGCCAGGACCCTTATCACACATGTGAAGTTTGGGCAAGATCGGACATTTTATGCCTGAGTTATAACATCTTTTATTCCCATGGCGAGACATCGAACTTCGTCATGGCGACATGGACATGCCTTTTAACAAAAATTCAAGATCTTCACATCTAAACATCACACAGGTCTTTAGATTAGACTGACCACAAAAAAGACATTGATGTCATAAAATTTCTAGGAGAAGTTTGTCACAGTGTAAAATATGTCACTTCCAGTTGCCAATAGGTGGCGCTATGACTATAACTGAATATTGGCATGTAGATCTGTTCAGGTGAAGAGTCTTAACAAAAATGTGAAGTTTGGAGCTGATTGGACATTGTATGTGTGAGTTATAGCACCATCATTTTTCATGGCGAATCATCGAAATTTGTCAGGCCGCCATGGACACGCCCTTTAACGAAACCTCAATTCCTTCGCAATTTAAAATGGCAAAGGGCTTTAGATTACACTGACCAAGTTTGGTGTTGATCTGAATAAATCTCTAGGAGGAGTTCGTTAAAATACAACCCCTGAAAATGACAAAAACAACACCAATTTTGCAGGGAAAATTAAAAATAACCGACTTCCTGTTGGGATTCGGATTTCGTACCAAGAGACTTTTTTGTAGCTATTGGTGTGTTACATATGTTTACCGATTTTCGTACATGTATATGACATGTAGCTCGAGGCGCACTCCATTGAAAATGTGTAGGTGGCGCTATCGAGCCATTTTGCCACACCTGATGGAATTTTGGCCTTCAGATGTGTTCAGGCCAGGACTCTTATCAAACATTTGAAGTTTGGGCAAGATCCGATATTTTATGACTGAGTTACAGCAACTTCTACTCCCATGGCGAGACATCGAACTTTGACATGGCGCCATGGACACGCCCTTTAACGAAAACTCAAGATCTTCTCAATTTAACATCGTACAGGCCTTTAGATTAGACTGACGACAAAAAAGACATTGATGTCAAAAATTTCTAGGAGTAGTTTGTCGCAGCGTAAAATATGTCACTTCCTGTTGCCAATAGGTGGCGCTATGACTATAACTGAATATGGTCGTGTCAAACTGTTCAGGACAGGAGTCTCATCCAACATGTGAAGTTTGGGGCAGATTGGTCATTGTATGTCTGAGTTATAGCAACTTCCTGTTTCATGGCGAATCATCGAAATTCGCCAGGCCGCCACACACAGGCCCTTCAACGAAAACTCAAAAGCTTCGCAATTTAACATCGCAAAGGCCTTTAGATTAGGCATACCAAATTTGGTGTTGATCTGAATTAATCTCTAGGAGGAGTTCGTTAAAATACAACGCATGGAAATGACAAAAATGACACAAAATTTGCTCATAATATTAGAAATAACCGACTTCCTGTTGGGTTTCGGATTTTGCTCCAAGAGACTTTTTTGTAGGTATTGGAGAGTTACATGTGTATACCGATTTTCATACATGTACATGAAACGTAGCTCGAGGCGCAAACCGTTGAACGTGTATAGGTGGCGCTGTTGAGTCATTTTGGCACACCCACTTCTGAAACCCATATCAGACGTAAATTTTCGCCAGTTCTGAGGTGTGTGCAAAGTTTCATGACTTTTCGAGCATGTTTAGGCCCTCAAAAATGCGATTCATCTTAGAGAAGAATAATAATAATAATAATAATAATAATAATAATAATAAACGGAGCAATTCCAAGAGGGTCCTCACACCATCGGTGCTCGGGCCCTAATAATAATAATAATAAACAAAGCAGATACAAGAGGGTCCTCGCACCTCGGTGCTCGGGCCCTAATAATAATAATAAACGGAGCAATTCCAAGAGGGTCCTCGCACCATCGGTGCTCCGGCCCTAATAATCAGAGCAGATACAATAGGGTCCTCACACCATCGGTGCTCAGGCCCTAATAATAATAAACAAAGCAGATACAAGAGGGTCCTCGCACCTCGGTGCTCGGGCCCTAATAAACGGAGCAATTCCAAGAGGGTCCTCACACCATCGGTGCTCGGGCCCTAATTAAAGCTGCAAGCAGCGATGATCGGGCCCTCGCCACCGGACTCACCGCCAGCAAGCGGCTTTAGTGAAAAAGGCGAACGGCGAGAAATATGCATTTAAAGTCGTAAATATAAGCGGAATATGTCAAAGTCATTTATATGTGCCAATCTTCCTTTTGCCAGCAGGTGGCGCTATCATTATAATGGAATATTTTCCTTCAGATGTGTTCAGGCCAAGACTCTTATCGAACATTTGAAGTTTGGGGAAGATCGAATATTTAATGCCTGAGTTACAACAACTTCTCTTCATATGGCGAGACATCAATTTTGTCATGGCGCCATGGACACGACCTTTAACAAAAACTTAAAAAAAGATAGACTGACCACAAAAAAGATATTAAATGTCAGAAAATTTCTAGGAGTAGTTTGTTGCATCGTAAAATATGACACTTCCTGTTGCCAATAGGGAGCACTATATATATATATTTTTGTTCTGTCCTTTCATCTGCTCACTGCATTTGTTAACTGTGTCTTACAAGCGTTTTTTAAAAGTAAAAATTACTTCCATTTCAGTCTCTTTCAATATAAGTGTTTATATAAATGTTAATTAAAGCTTAGTTAAAATATTTTAATACATTATTACAAATATTTTTTTTAATTACATTTTTATTTTAATATTAGTTTATGTACTGTGAAATAACATAAACAATAATATCTTTAATGATAGGAATAACTAACAAAAAAAAAAAAGATTAATAAATGATCTGAAAAATAGATTGTCCATTGTTAGTTCATGTTAGTTAATGCATTAACTAATGTAAACCAAAGAGAGCTTATTATAAATTGTTGCAAAACACTTTTCATGATCTATAACCATTTTTATAAATACTTTTATTGATCTATAAACATTTCAGAAATTATTATATAAAACTATATTACCAGTAAAATTCATTAGCTTTTAAAAATACATATTATTTTACTTTGAAAGATTTTTATAAATTATTTAAATGCTGTATACACGTTTCTAAAACAATTATTTAAAAGTAATCCTATAGCTCCATCTGGTGGTGGCCATGATAGGTATTACACACTGCACGTTTGGTGTTGCTATCTGAACCAGTCCGAATGAAGCGTTCCTAAATGTAGCACGAGAACAGGACAGACTGTGCATATGCCTATGCAAGGCCAGGTTCACAAGCTCTATCTGTAATGCATTTTTTTTCAGAGCCTATGTTAATGGATCAGAGCATTCACACTGCACATGGTAAAAGTTGTGAACAGAAAAGGTTAGAAATAGAAAGGTGTGAAAAGAATGAATATCTAGCGCATGAGCATAGAGAGTGTTATGAATGCACAGGACACAGTTTGAGCAGAGTAAACGGGTTTTAAGTGAGCGCATGCTCTCCGAGCGAAAGCAGCATGTATCAGAGGATGTGTTTTGTGACAAAGTAAAGGAAATGTGCATGCAACCCGAGAGAATCATGCTCGCGCATTATTTTAATGTGTTTTTGCGTTACAATAACATGCTCTTGCTGCTGCGTCTGCACGACATACACATACTGTATACACTCTGCAAACAGTGAACCTGTATAATGTATAAAAAATATATTTCAAAACCTGAAGCATCGCTACAATGAGCTCTATGACCAATGCATGACAAGAAGACATGCCTAAAAATTCAGCACTCCTGAATATGAGCTTTTCACTTCCAGCCTTCGAGGACAATTTTATATATCACTCATAAATCATGAAATACCAAATCTATAGTATTTATTAAGATTGATGTGATTTGAAATTGGTAAAATGTGCTTGGAAAAAAAAAATGTCATCAGAATACCAATGTGCCTTATTATTATGCACTTTGTGAAAAAGCATTTTTAACGATTTTATTGATCTGTAAGCATTTGTAAAATATTTTTGCCTGCATTACAGCATTGTCTTTATCTGTGAGCTGAACTGTTTCACTGTTAAATCAGCAAGATTGTGTAAATTCAGGTCATGTCATGTCATGTCACAGAATGTCTGTCATAGGTCAGTATCAAATTAGTTTAAAATTATTTTCAGAATAAAAAAAATATATACAAGTCAACGTGTAGTTATTTTAAAAATCTTTTTTTATTTTGCAATTAACATAATTCTTAAACTAATTATATAAAATCATTTTATCTGAGCCTTACAAATTGGACTAGGTTTTTTTTTGTCCCTAAAACTGACAGAAAATGATTCTGATTTCTTAAGCTGTAATGATGAAAAAAATCAACAACACACAATTACTGTTTTTTTTCTGGTGATTAAAGAGATGTTAACTCTCTCTCTCTCTCTCTCTGTCAGGCAGACCCTCAAGCACCCTTCCCCCTCCCCTCCTTTCCCTCACACAGAGAGAATGCCAGAGAGTGAGATCAGATGTCTGACAGTTTTATAATTTTCTTTTAATCATACAGTGTTGTAAAGTCGTGAAACTATGCATATTTCCTCAGAATCGCATGGTCTCTAAATGAAAAATGGTTTTAAAATGTTTGGAAGCTGCAATTTAAAAATACAAGACAATTAGTGTTTCCCTTTCTAATGTTATTTTTAAAAAAATCACCACGGCAAAACCATTCAAGCTATCCAAAATCCATTCGCAATTTAAGTTCCTCTATGTTTTTTCAACATGTAGACAAAGTTTGGTGTGTATAGTGCACTTCCCCTGTGAGGAGTATGTATTAATTTACAGCAGAATTTGCCCAAAAATATATATTAAAATCAAAATAGCTGACTTCCTGTTTGTCGTAGCTTATGACTGTGAATTAGAAAATTGTCCGTCTTGATAAGAACAATTTATGTACCAAGTTTGGTGTCTGTAGCTAAAACTAACCCCCCCCACTTTTGTCAAAAGGTGGCGCTATAGAGTGCCTCCTTCACGTCTTTTTAAAAGCTTTTGCCATTGTCTAGATATCATTAATACTGATATGTGTTCTGAGTTTAATGTAAATCTGAGCTTGTTGTCTGCCTCGAAATCACCATAACAGAATATTCAAGTTTGACACGTTGCCATGGCAACACTATATTAGATATCAGTGTACCCACAACAGATTTACATTCTGATGAAGTTTGAAGCAAATCGAGTAAAAATAAGATGCTGAATTCAAAGCATTTTGAAAATGACTCAATTCCTGCTGCCAGTTGGTGGCGCTATAACGTTGACTCTTAATAGCCACATATATATGATCAGTATCATACATCGAACAAACCGATGAAGTTTGATCAAACTCAGGTAATGTATGTGGATGTTATTAGGCATTTCATGTTTCAAAATTTTTGTCCTAATTTCAACGCCACGCCACGGGCAAACCGTTCGAGATATCAAAAATCCCCTGGCAATTTTTCATCCCCAATGTCTTGAGATCGTGTTCACCAAGTTTCGAAGCAAACGGTTGAAAGTTCTCAGAGGAGTATTTCAAATTCCAGAGCATGCTTTTTTTGAACAGCCCTGAATAGCTGACTTCCTGTTGGGCGGAGCCTATGACATAGAGTGCAAAAGTTGTTCGGCTCAATGAGATCTATAAGTGTACTGAGTTTCATTTAAATCCATGCAAGTATTTGTGAGCTATGGTTAAAGGTTTCTGACTTTGTTCCAGGGGGCGCTGTAGAGCCCCTGTGCCACGCCCGGGTCCCAGTCTCTGTGGCGTCCTGATGGCCGCAGGTTCCAATGTGTGTGCCAATTTTCAAGAGTTTTTGAGTATGTAAAGGCCCCCAAAAACCCCCGGAAGGTTCATAAAAAATAAAAATAATAATAATAATAATAAGAATAATCCTTAGGGGAACAATAGGGCCCTGCGCCCATTGGCTCGGGCCCTAATAATAAAAAATAATCCTAAGGAAAACAATAGGGCTCTCGCCCTCCAGGCTTGAGCCCTAATAATAATAATAATAATAAAAAATAATCCTAAGGAAAACAATAGGGCTCTCGCCCTCCAGGCTTGAGCCCTAAATATAGCTGCAAGCAGCGATGGCGGGCTCAAGCCGTCAGTGCAACGCCACCCCGGTGGCATCGGGGAAAACTGTGCCCAGCGGGCATAAACATTTACAGTAACGCTCTGACAATCAAGTTTTAAGGGATGCTGCAGTTAAAGGGTTAATCCGACCAATCTAGACTTTGAAATCACATACACATAACAATTTATATAACTTTAGTAACACTTTATTTTTATATTTATAAAAAAATGTATAAGGTGTGCATTATAGCTGACACCTATATGAACACATTACAATTGTTTTGTGACTGCAAGTCTTTCTTCTCAAATGCTATTGAGCTTCAAATTTGCATTTGAGCCCATGTGAAAAAGTAGCATAATTTACATATGATTTACAGTTTATTGTAATAAATATCAAACATTCAAATTAATTGTGCATTATTGCTGTCACCTAGATGAACAATTACAGTTGTTTTTATGACTGTAAGACCTTCTCTTCAAATGCTACTGACGTTAGAAAAGTGTATAACAATATCACATGTAACTTTAGAGACCGGCCATAAATTTGAGACTCTCGAATGTCCAATGTCAAGACAACTTTATGCCTGTTTTTTTTTTCTTTAGTTTTCTTTTTTCTGTGCCGGATTGCTGATGTCCTATACCCAGGCATAGATGTCCATCCATCAATTACAAACATTCAGCAGCAAACATGAGGTGTGAGCGGTCGCGAGCACAGATGGGAGAATGGCGCATGTTCGTTTTTTTTTTTTTTTTTTTTTTTTTTTTTTGTTGAGCAACTGGGATGGTGCCCTCTCTGGGAGTTGGTGCCCTACGAAGACTGCGTACTCTGCATATAGGGATTGGCGGTACTATCTGGAAGATATATTCCTCAAACCGTCCTACAAGAGGAGGTGATGCTAGTACTTCAAGAATCTCTCAAAACCGTTCTCTCAAAATCTGTTCATAAAGCCTATATATAAATTCTTAATATAGTATTCCACAATATGTTGTGCTATTCTAATATTATTGCTTTTTTTTATTGACATTGTTATTTGCTGTTATTTTTTGTTTTAATATTGTTACTGTTGTTACTTGCTGTACAGTGACCTTGAGTGGTTTGAAAGGCGCATTATATAAAATGCCTTATTATTATTATTATTATTATTATTATTATTATTATTATTATTATTATTATTATTATTAGCTGTACACTTGATAAAAAACTTAAATATAAACTTATGCAATTTTATATATATATAGTGTAAAGTTTTCTTTTATTGCATCTTGAAATAAATGTTTCTGAGTTCTGTGTTTGTTTATTTTTTTATTTTTTATTTTTTTATATTATTTTTTCTTAGGAAGATTACAGCCTTTAATCTCCTCAAAATAAATGTGCATATAAACCATGAACAATTTAATCATAGCTGTATTTATAAAATGCTTACTAATTACTATTAATTTGGGAGAAGGCTATATAAAGCAGCAACTGTTGCTGTTGAGGCCTAAGATATTTCTTAAGCTGTAATGATGAAAAAACAACAACAACAACACAAAATTACTTATTTTTTTCTGCTGGTGATTAAAGAGATGTTAACTCTGATATGTTTCTCTCTCTCTCTCTCTCTGACACCAAGCCCATCCCCTCTCCCACACATTCACACAAACTCAGCACACACACTTAACACACACACACTTAACACTTAACACACACACACACACACACACACACACACACACACACGTACACATTATCCACAGTGACAGAGTGAAATCAGATGTATGATAGTTTTTTAATTTTCTATCATCCATATAGTGTTGTATAGTCATGAAACTATGCATATTTCCTCAGCATGACTTGTCTTCTATGTGTAATTTTTTTTTGAAGTGTTTAGAAGCTGCACTTAAAAAAATAAAAGACATTTACTGGTTACTTTTTTACTGTTATTTCAAAAAATCACCATGACAAAACCATTCAAGCTATCCAAAATCCATTCGCACCTGTTCTGTAAGATACATTCTTTAAACAGTGGGAAAAGAGGATGTGGTGCTGAACCTTCAAGAGTCACTCGAAACTTATCTGTCCATAAAACCTATTAAGAATTATTCTTAATACACAGTATTTCACAATACTTCAGCTTGTTATTCTAATTAAGTGAGGGTCATTTTATCAGTAAAATACATATTATTTTTCTTTGAAAGATTTCTATAAATGATTTAAATCATTCTCGTTTCTACAATAATTATTTAAAAGTAATCCTATAGCTCCATCTGGTTGCCATTATTGGTACTAAGAATTGCAAGCTTGATTTATAAGTTATGATAGTTTAAATTTTATGCTGGCTCCTGGACATGATAAAGCTATGAAACTTACTGTGCTTCTTTCAAATGATGACTTCTACGTATATAAAAAATTATGAAGAGTTGGAATTAAAAATTTTAAAGATATAGTAAAATAACTATTGTATTTTTTTATGTTACTTTAATAAATCGCTATGACCACACCATTTAAGGTATCCTAAAGCCATTCACAACTGAACATCTTCAGTATATTGGCATCATGTTGAAAATTTTTTCGTGTGAACTACTTGTGTCTGATTTTATCATAAATTCACAATAATATTTCTGAGTTCTGTATCAATCTGTGTTGTTGTTTGTTTATTTTATTTATTTATTTATTTTTCATAGGAAGATAACTGACCCTTTACTCTCCTTTTTTATAAATGTGCTTATAAACCAAGATCAAGCTATTTATAGCTGTATTTATAAGCTGCTTACTAATGACTATTTAAGTTGGGACAAGACTTTTTAAAGCATGAAATGACTATTTACTAATGAGTGCAGTTATTATAAAGTGTTACCAATGCATTTACTAATGTTAACAAATTAGACATTATTTTACAGTGTTATAAAATCCTTTAATTACTTATAAGCATTTGTGAAAGTTCTGCTTGCATTACAGCTTAGTCTTCATCTGTGAGCTGAACAGTTTTACTGTTACATCCATGAGATTTTAGAAATTTAGATACATGTCATGTCACAGGATGGAATAGGTCAGTATCAAATGAGTTTGAAATTATTATTTGCAGCACAAATAAGTATTTTTAGAATTTTGTTTTTAATTCCTGAAACTGTCAGAAAATGATAAGGCCTAAGAGATTTCTTAAGCTGTAATGAAAACAGCACAGTTAGCAACAACAACAAAAAATAACAATTTAAAATACTTTTTTTTCTGTTGATTAAAGAGAGGTTTAAGTCTCTCTCTCTCTCTCTTTCTCTCTCTCTGTCTGTCCGCCACTCAGCTCATGCCCATCCCCCACTCTCACACACAACACACACACACACACTCAGTCAG
The DNA here is from genome assembly GCF_003368295.1 of Carassius auratus. Lineage (NCBI taxonomy): Eukaryota > Metazoa > Chordata > Actinopteri > Cypriniformes > Cyprinidae > Carassius > Carassius auratus. The sequence goes on from NW_020528049.1 coordinate 34,953, forward strand.
CACACATACATTCCTCAAACAGAGGGACAGAGTGAGTTGAGATGTCTGACAGTTTTTTAATTTTCTTTTAATCATATAGTGTTGTAAAGTCATGAAACTATGCATATGTCCTCAGAATGATTTGATCTCTGTATGAAAAAATATTTTTTTAAGTGTTTTGAAGCTGCAATTTAAAAATACAAGACAATTAATGATTCCCTTTTTTACTGTCATTTCAAAAAATCACCACGACAAAACGGTTCAAGCTAACCAAAATCCATTCGCAATTTAAGTTCCTCAATGTTTTTTCAACATGTAGACAAAGTTTGGTGAGTATAGTGAACATTTCCTCTGAGGAGTATGCATTAAATCACAGCTCAATTTAAAAAAAAAAAATATTCAAATCAAAATAGCCGACTTCCTGTTGGTCGTAGCTGATGACTGTGAATTAGAAAGTTGTCCATCTTGATAAGAACAATTTATGTACCAAGTTTGGTGTCTGTAGCTAAAACTAACCCCCCCACTTTTGACAAAAGGTGGCGCTATAGCGTGCCTCCTTCACGCCCTTTTAAAAGCTTTTGCCATTGTCTAGCTATAACTTATACTGATATGTGTTTTGAGTTTCATGTAAATCTGAGGTTGTTGTCTGCCTCAAACTCATCATAACATAACATTCAAGTTTGACACGTTGCCATGGCAACGCCATATTAGATATCAATATCCCCACAACAGATTTACATCGGCCGTGTTTTGTCATTATTCTGATGAAGTTTGAAGCAAATCGAGTAAAAATAAGATGCTGAATTAAAAGCATTTTGAAAATGACTCACTTCCTGCTGCCAGTTGGTGGCGCTATAATGTTGACTCTTAATAGTCACATATATACGATCGGTATCATACAACGAACAAACCAATAAAGTTTGATCAAATTCAGGAAATGTATGTGGATGTTATTAGACATTTCCTGTTTCTCATTTCTCGCCATAATTTCCACACCTCGCCATGGGCAAACCTTTCGAGATATAAAAAATCCCCTCGCAATTTTTCATCCCCAATGTCTTGAGATCATGTTCACCGAGTTTCATGGCGAACGGGTTGAAAACCTCAGATTGAAAACCAAATTCCAGAGCATGCTTTTTTAAACAGCCCTGAATAGCTGACTTCCTGTTGGGCGGAGCCTATGACATAAAGTGTGAAAGTTGTTCAGCTCAATGAGATCTATAAGTGTACTGAGTTTCATATAAATACATGCAAGTGTGTGTGAGCTATGGTTCAAGATTTCTGAAGGTGTTCCAGGGGGCGCTGTAGAGTCCCTGTGCCACGCCCGGGTCCCAGCCTCTGCAGCGTCCTGATGGCCGCAGATTCCAATGTGTGTGCCAATTTTCAAGAGTTTTTGAGCATGTTAAGGCCCCTAAAAACCCCCGGAAGGTTTAATTAAAAAAAAATAAAAAAAATAAGAAATATAGCTGCAAGCAGCGATGGCGGGCTCAAGCCACCAATGCCATCGCCACCCCGGTGGCATCAGGTAAACTGTGCCCAGCGGGCACATGCATTCACAATATCCCTCTGGCAGTGAGGTTTTAAAGGATATGGCAGTTAAAGGGTTAATCCGAATCATCTAGACTTTAAAATCACATTCACAGAACAATATATATATATATATATATATATTTAGTAACACTTTACAATAAGATTTCATTTATAAACATTATGTTAACATGAACAATATTTATATAGCATTCATTCATGTCAGTTAATATTCCAAACTTAAACATTAAAACATAGTTTTATTGTGATTTTTTTCCAAGCACATTTTACCAATTCCAAACCATATCAATCTTAATAACTACCATTATTTTTTATTTAATCATTTATGAGTGCTATACAATAGTCCAGGAAAGCTGGAAGAGAAAAACTCCTTATATTCATGTGTGCAGAATTATTAGGCATGTTTTCTTTTACAGATGAAATGCGCTAAAAAAGAGTTTTAACTCAAACTGTTTTAACTCAAAGTCGAAAATTATGAAATACCCATGAGAAATATCAAACACAAATGCAATACAGAAACAAATAAGTTAAGACTTGACCATTGTACAAAAATGCTGACTGGGTCATGAGGTCAGAAAAGAAGAAGAAAAAAAACAGGTCAAGAAGAACTGACAAAAATAATTGCAAAATAATTAGGAATTAATGTGAAGATAATTTTTAGTCAATTCTGCAAGACAGACTTTCAGGAAAGGAGGTGGAATAAAAATGAGCTCCTAAATCTTAATCCCGGATTCAGGAATATATATTCCTCATACCATCAGACAAGAGGAGGTGGTGCTGGTCCTTCACGAGTCACTCTAATCTGTTCAAAAAGCCTATATATAAAGTCTTAATATATAGTATTTCACAATACTTCATGGTATTCTAATTAAATCATTTTTTGGAATCTTAGATCTCTCAGAACCTAACACATTGTAATTCTGAGACTCCAGGAAAGTGGCAGTTCTGTAAAATGTTGCCGCTGGAGACTAAATGCTCCCTGATAGTTTCACACCTAATTCACTTAACTCACACACACACACACACACACACATTACCCACAATGACAGAGGGACAGAGTGACATCAGATGTATGATAGTTTTTAAATTTTCTATCATCCATATAGTGTTGTATAGTCATGAAACTATGCATATTTCCTCAGAATGACTTGTCTTCTATGTGTACATTTTTTTGAAGTGTTTAGAAGCTGCACTTAAAAAAATAAAAGACATTTACTGGTTCCTTTTTTACTTTTATTTCAAAAAATCACCATGACAAAACCATTCAAGCTATTCAAAATTCATCCACACCTGTACTGTAAGATACATTCTTTAAACAGTGGTAAAAGAGGATGTGGTGCTGATCCTTCGAGACTCACTCAAAACGTATCTGTCCATAAAGCCTATAAAGAATTATTCTTAATATACGGTTCACAATACTTTAGCTTGTTATTCTAATTAAGGGAGGGTCATTTTATCTGTAAAATACATAAAATACATATTATTTTTCTTTGAAAGATTTCTATAAATGATTTAAATCATACTTGTTTCTACAATAATTATTTAAAAGTAATCCTATAGCTCCATCTGGTGGCCATTATTGGTACTAAGAATTGCAAGCTTGATTTATATGTTATGATAGTTTTAATTTTATGCTGGCTCTTGAAAATGATAAAGCTATGAAACTTACTGTGCTTCCTTCAAATGATGACTTCTACGTATATAAAAAATTATGAAGAGTTGGAATTAAAAATTTTAAAGATATAGTAAAATAACTATTGTATTATTTTATGTTCACTTAATAAATCGCTATGGCCACACCATTTAAGGTATCCTAAACCCATTCGAAATTTAACATCTTCAGTATATGGCTTCATGTTAAAACAGTTTGGTGTGAACTACTTGTGTCTTCTTGGAGGAGAATGAATTCATTTACAGGCTGAGTTTATCATAAATCCACAATAACATTTCTGAGTTCTGTATCAATCTGTGTTGTTGTTTGTTTATTTTTATTTTTTTATTTTTCATAGGAAGATAACTGACCCTTTATTCTCCTTTTTAATAAATGAGCTTATAAACCAAGAACAAGCTATTTATAGCTGTATTTATAAACTGCTTACTACTGACTATTAATATTGGGACAAGGCTTTATAAAGCATGAACTGACTATTTACTAATGAGTGCAGTTATTATAAAGTGTTATCAATGCATTTGCTAATGTTAACAAATTAGACATTATTTTACAGTGTTATCAAATCCCTTAAATGATTTGTAAGTGTTTTGTAATGATTTTATTGACCTACAAGCATTTGTGAAAGTTCTGCTTGCATTACAGCTTAGTCTTGATCTGTGAGCTGAACAGATTTACTGTTACATCCATGAGATTATGTAAATTCAAATAAATATCATGTCACAGGATGTCAGAAGTCAGTATCAAATTAATTAGAAATTATTATTTGCAGCACAAATAAGGTTTTTTAGGATTTTTAAAAATCCCTAAAACTGTCAGAAAAGGATAAGGCCCAAGATTTCTATGTGAGTGGCTAAATGTATTTGTTTTTATAACTATAATGCATAAACTATGAAATTATACAAAATGTATAAAAAAGTAAAACAGTTATTCTTTTCCAATGTTTTTTATTTATTAATTTTTTTTATTAATTTTTTTATTATTTATATTTAAAAAAAATTAGCCTATGGCAATCATTCTAAACAGATTGAATAAAACCTGTTAATATTTATTATAGACCACTGTAACTGTGTTTAATCTAACAAACAAGTTTGTTATGAAAATAAAAGTGTGTACACCAGATAAATTGGAGGATAAAGAAATTGCTAACAATAGTATAATAGAGCATGTTTTAGGTTTTTAGCCGTTTAGATGCAGAAATTGACAAATCAAATGTAAAATAAAATGTAATTGATTTAATTAAATATAGATTAAGTCTTGTTAGAGCAAAATAATAAATAAATACGTACACACATTTAAAAAAAGCAGCCAAGATGAATGAGTTAAATTTTTTATATAGATTAAAATTGAAGACAGAAGCAGCTGGTATATGCGGTCACTTAACATTAAAATCCAGTAGATCCACTTCAGATTTATTTCTCAACATTTTATGTTCACGTCGCTGTTTTCGTTTATATTTGCCAAGCTATTATGTATTTTGAAATAATCTTGTCCGTGATGTGTTCGTTCTTACGACGAAAGGCAAAATCCTGCAGCTCGAGAGATCAATGTTATTCTGCCAGTTGCGCTTTCAAACAGTCTTGCACACTTAAACGGGTCACAAACACCTGCATTTAGCTCGTGTTGTGTTATAATGGGTGTATTGTGTACATTTATGGCAATAATTTATTTTAAAAAGCTCTTAAATAAGAATAAATTTGTTTGTTTTGAACTTGTGACACTGTGCGCGCTGATCGGAGGCAGTGATTTCAGATAGGCAGCCGCGAATATTTCATTTTCACACAAACAGTTCAAAAACATCTTAATTTAGCTCTTGGTGTGCTCTAATTGGTGAATTGTGTGATATCGCTGCAATACTTTATTTTTAATAGCTATAAAACAAGAATAAACTCGTTTTTTCTGAGCTCATCATTCCACACGCTCTTGCTCAGAGCGATGATTCATCTCTCATGTTTCTCACGTATCACTGACCACACATCCATTATTAATGAGCCCTGACCTGATAATAATCATATATGTTGGTTTAGCTTGTCAGTGTGAATTAAATCCAAGTATTTATTTGTATTTTAACCGATTTAAAAGTGAAACCAAAAGAGAGTCTCCTCCCTTTTTTAGTCCAGGATATGCACCTGTAGGGGCGCTATTTCTCTCAGACAATGGTAGTCTAAGCACATATACTCAAACAGATGGACAGAGTGAGATGAGATATGTAAGGGAAACAGGTCAATTTAGCTCAAAGGGAATCATTTAAGATTTTAAAGGGAATTTGAACAGAATCACTGTTTCACGGCTGTTCACTGCGGTTCAGTGAACGAGCCGTTTAACATCAAATCTGCGCTGGATACTAATATCCAAACTATAGTGAAAACACTATCAATTAGCACAGTAACAAGATCGGCAGTTTAAGACATTAACTTGTTAGCACAAAACACAAGATACTTCTCTTTTCAATATGAATAAGGCTTTATTAGATAAATCCAAGACATATAAACTAATCTAACACATAAACGCACGCACACACACATTCACACAAGTTGCAGGAAGGTCGAAAGTTAGGGAAAGATGAGTTTAAGAGAATGGAAATATGGAATCCCAAGTTAACAGCAATACGTTAAATTGCATAAACATGAACAACCATCAATCACGTAATTAGCGCTCGCATTGAGTTCCTCAATGAGGTTAAAATTATATTAGATACACCAGTAAAGGTCACAGTCTGGAGGTAAAGTTACTTGCATCTCCTGTGAAGAAGGAGCCTCGGTGAAAGGGGTATCCCGAGGTCGTTGATTGGCTGGAAGTTCAGTCTCTGAAGTGACGTCTTGGGAAGCCCGTGGTTGTTGGGCGTTGGCTGAGTCGTGTTCCCTGGTTGACGTTGAATGGACGTTACAAAACTTAACTCAGAACACAAAACTCTCAAACGGAAAAGAAAAGAAATAAAGTTTGACGAGACTAGGTTGTGTTCCTTCTCATTGTGGCATAGTAGAAGCAGGCAGGCACGCTGGAACCGCGCTCAAAGAACAATGATGACTAACCACATGGCTAGATGCTACAAGCTAAAGCTAGGTAGCAAAGCTACAAGCTAAAAGCTAAGAGCATGCATGACTAATAGCATGACTGATAGCACGAGCAAGGCTGGAACTAAAAGCAGACTAAAAGCCTGCATGACTGATAGCACAAGCAATGCTGGACTAAAAGCAGACTAAAAGCAAAATTTCATGGGGTCCAAAGTATTTAAAACTTCCTTGTTGGCCACCCCTCAAATGTTGCCTTGACCAATCAGATATGGTCTTGGGGTGGGTATCATAAATCATTTGTTTATCTTACCAAGCATGTGGTTCTTGCCTCACAGGGTCTAATTTTGGACATGATTCCTATAACACGATTATGATATATTTTACAAATAAATGATTGTCAGGACAATATCAAGCAAGAAAATTTGATTATGTCAATACTAGACATGACTATGTATCCTATAGTTATCAAAAGACATACACAATAAGTGATTATACATGATAGTCAAATGTGTGGGTTACACATAAATGAATATGGAGTTAAGCAATGGAACGATTCATTTAGAAGTCTTTTTGAGTTCATTCTGGTCCATATATAATGTATAAAAAGCAGTTTCTTTGCCATTCTCTGGCAAAGGGACTTTTCTGTGAAGACAAAGGTTTAAAGCCCTTCCCCCTTAGGAATTTCAGTCTGGTTTCACTGGCTGGGGGGGGAAGTCAATGCAAGTATTTAACTTGATCTCCTGGGTTTACATGTGATGTCCACCGTTGCATTCCAATCACGAAGAATAAATTTGACAATCTCTTCTTCGAATTAAAATTGTCAATAATTGTTCTATTGGTGTTAATGTTGAAAGCTGTTGTGTGAACAAGTTGGTTGGTTGGTTATCTTGCTTGGTTCTTGTGGCACTAGAACTGATTTATGACTTCCTGAGGAGTTCGGCTCTCGTTTCAATGCACACAGCTCTGATAGACTCTTTGATTTGTCTGGTTTGACTCATTTCTGCTACAGATGTCTGACAGTTTTTTAATTTTATGTTATCCATACAGTGTTGTAAAGTCATGAAACTATGCATATTTACTCAGAATAACTTTTTTTTCTGTATGAAAAAAGGTTTTGAAGTGTTTGGAATTTAAAAATGCAGGAAAATGAATAATTCCATTTTTACTGTCATTTAAAAAAATCACCACGACAAAACCATCCAAGCTATCCAAAACCCATTCACAATTTAAGTTCCTCAATGTTTTTTCAACAAGTAGACCAAGTTTGGTGTGTATAGTGTTACTCTCCTCTGAGCAGTATGCATTAATTCACAGCTAAATGTAAAAAACAATCCACATTCAAATCAAAATAGCCGACTTCCTGTTGGTCGTAGCTGATGACTGTGAATTAGAAAGTTGTCCGTCTTGATAAGAACAATTTTTATACTGAGTTTGGTGTCTGTAGCTAAAACTAACCCCCCCACTTTTGACAAAAGGTGGCGCTATAAAGTGCCTCTTCCACGCCCTCTTATGAACTTTTGCCAGTGTCTAGCTGTCACTAATACTGATATGTGTTCTGAGTTTGATGAAATTTAAATATTTTTAGATATCAATATCCCCCCAGCAGATTTATATCGGCTGTGTTTTAACATTATTCTGATGAAGTTTGAAGCAAATCGAGTAAAAATAAGATGCTGAATTCAAAGTATTTTGAAAATGACACACTTCCTGCTGCCAGTTGGTGGCGCTATAACTTTGACTCCTAATAGTCACATATATGCGATCGACATCATACAATGAATAATCTGATGAAGTTTGATTAAAATTAGGAAATGTATGTGGATGGTATTAGACACTTCCTGTTTCTCAATTCTAGCCATAAATGCAATGCCTCGCTACAAGCAAACCGTTCGAGATATCAAAAATCCCCTGGCAATTTTTCATCCCCAATGTCTTGAGATCATGTTGACCGAGTTTGGTGGCAATCGAGTAAAAAACCTATGACAAGTATATCAAATTCCAGAGCATGCTTTTTATGAACAGCCCTGGATAGCTGACTTCCTGTTGGGCGGAGCCTATGACATAGAGCGGGAAAGTTGTTCAGCTCAGAGAGATCTATATGTGTACTGAGTTTCATATTAATACGTGCAAGTATGTGTGAGCTATACAACAACATTTATGACTGTGTTCCAGGGGGCGCCGTAGAGCCCCTGTGCCACGCCCGGGTCCCAACCTCTGCAGGCTCCTAAAGGCCACAGATTCCAAAGTGTGCGCAAATTTTCAAGAGTTTTTGAGTTTTTGATGACAAATATGAATAATAAACCCTAAATAGCCAACTTCCTGTTGGGCGGAGCCTATGATATGCAATACGAAAGTTGTTTGTATTGATGAGTTCTATACGTGTACCGAGTTTCGTACGTCTACGTGCAAGTATGTATGATATATGGCCCTCCATATTCCAGGGGGCGCTGTAGAGCCCCTGTGCCACGCCAGTGTATCAGTCTCTGCCCGGCCCTAATGGCCGCAGGTTCCAATGTGTGTGCCAATTTTCAAGACTTTTTAAGCATGTTAAGGGCCCCAAAAGCCCCCGAAACCTTGAAGAAAAATAATAATAATAAATAATAATAATAATAATAACAAATAATCCTAAGGAAAACAATAGGGCTCTCGCCCTCCAGGCTTGAGCCCTAATTAAAGCTGCAAGCAGCGATGAACGGGCCCTCGCACCCGGGCTCACCGGCAGCGAGTGGCTTTAGTAGATAGGTGAACAGTGAGAAATATGCGTTTAAACTCATAAATATAAGTAGAATATATCAATGTTTATTCCATATATGTGCCAATCTTCCTGTTGCCAGCAGGTGGCGCTATCATTATAATGGAATATTGGCCTTCAGATGTGTTCAGGGCAGGACTCTTATCGAACATGTGAGGTTTGGGGAAGATTGAACATTTTATGCCTCAGTTACAAAGTCTTAATATAGTATTCCACAATATGTTGTGCTATTCTAATATTATTGTGTTTTTTTTATTGACATTGTTATTTGCTGTTATTTTTTGTTTTAATATTGTTACTGTTGTTACTTGCTGTACGGTGACCTTGAGTGGTTTGAAAGGCGCATTAAATAAAATGTATTATTATTATTATTATTATTATTATTATTAGCTGTACACTTGATAAAAAACTTAAATATAAACTTATGCAATTGTATATATATATATAGTGTAAAGTTTTGTTTTATTGCATCTTGAAATAAATGTTTCTGAGTTCTGTGTTTGTTTATTTATTTTTTTATTTTTTTTTGTTTTAGGAAGATTACAGCCTTTAATCTCCTCAAAATAAATGTGCATATAAACCATGAAGAATTTAATTATAGCTGTATTTATAAAATGCTTACTAATGACTATTAATTTTGGGAGAAGGCTATATAAAGCAGCAACTGTTGATGTTGAGGCCTAAGATATTTCTTAAGCTGTAATGATGAAAAAACAACAACAACAACACAAAATAACTTTTTTTTCTGCTGGTGATTAAAGAGATGTTAACTCTGATATGTTTCTCTCTCTCTCAATAATTTATTAGTGTTTTGTAATGATTTTATTGACCTATAATTCTGGTGATTAAAGAGATGATTAAGTCTCCCTCCCTCTCTCTCTCTCTCTCTCTCTCTCTCTCTCTGACACCAAGCCCATCCCCTCTCCCACACATTCACACAAACTCAGCACACACACTTAACACACACACACTTAACACACAAACACACACATATACATGCACACACACACACACACACACACACACATTACCCACAGTGACAGAGTGACATCAGATGTATGATAGTTTTTTAATTTTCTATCATCCATATAGTGTTGTATAGTCATGAAACTATGCATATTTCCTCAGCATGACTTGTCTTCTATGTGTAAATATTTTTGAAGTGTTTAGAAGCTGCACTTAAAAAAATAATAGACATTTACTGGATCCTTTTTTACTGTTATTTCAAAAAATCACCATGACAAAACCATTCAAGCTATCCAAAATTCATTCGAACCTGTTCTGTAAGATAAATTCTTTAAACAGTGGGAAAAGAGGATGTGGTGCTGAAACTTCAAGAGTCACTCAAAACTTATCTGTCCATAAAGCCTATAAAGAATTATTCTTAATACACAGTATTTCACAATACTTCAGCATGTTATTCTAATTAAGTGAGGGTCATTTTATCAGTAAAATACATATTATTATTCTTTGAAAGATTTCTATGAATGATTTAAATCATACTCGTTTCTACAATAATTATTTAAAAGTAATCCTATAGCTCCATCTGGTGGCCATTATTGGTACTAAGAATTGCAAGCTTGATTTATAAGTTATGATAGTTTTAATTTTATGCTGGCTCCTGGACATGATAAAGCTATGAAACTTACTGTGCTTCTTTCAAATGATGACTTCTACGTATATAAAAAAATTATGAAGAGTTGGAATGAAGAATGTTAAAGATATAGTAAAATAACTATTGTATTTTTTATGTTACTTTAATAAATCGCTATGACCACACCATTTAAGGTATCTTAAACCCATTCACAATTTAACATCTTCAGTATATTGGCATCATGTTGAAAAAGTTTGGTGTGAACTACTTGTGTCTTCTTGGAGGAGTATGATTCATTTACAGGCTGATTTGATCATAAATCCACAATAAAATTTCTGAGTTCTGTATCAATCTGTGTTGTTGTTAGTTTATTTTCATTTTTTATTTTTCATAGGAAGATAACTGACCCTTTACTCTCCTTTTTAATAAATGTGCTTATAAACCAAGATCAAGCTATTTATAGCTGTATTTATAAGCTGCTTACTACTGACTATTTAAGTTGGGACAGACTTTATAAAGCATGAACTGACTATTTACTAATGAGTGCAGTTATTATAAAGTGTTACCAATGCATTTACTAATGTTAACAAATTAGACATTATTTTACAGTGTTACAAAATCCTTTAATGACTTACAAGCATTTGTGAAAGTTCTGCTTGCATTACAGCTTAGTCTTCATCTGTGAGCTGAACAGTTTTACTGTTACATCCATGAGATTTAAAAAATTTAGATACATGTCATGTCACAGGATGGAATAGGTCAGTATCAAATGATTATTTGCAGCACAAATAAGTATTTTTAGAATTTTGTTCTTAATTCCTGAAACTGTCAGAAAATGATAAGGCCTAAGAGATTTCTTAAGCTGTAATGAAAACAGCACAGTTAGCAACAACAACAAAAAAAATAACAATTTAAAATACTTTTTTTTTTCTTCTGGTGATTAAATAGAGGTTTAAGTATCTCTCTCTCTCTCTCTCTCTCTCTCTCTCTCTCTCTTTCACTGTCTGTCTGCCACTCAGCTCATGCCCATCCCCCACTCTCTCACACACACACACACACTCAGTCAGCACACATACATTCCTCAAACAGAGGGACAGAGTGCGTTGAGATGTCTGACAGTTTTTTTAATTTTCTTTTAATCATATAGTGTTGTTAAGTCATGAAACTATGCATATGTCCTCAGAATGATTTGATGTCTGTATGAAAAAATGTTTTTAAGTTTTTGGAAGCTGCAATTTAAAAATACAAGACAATTAATGATTCCCTTTTTACTGTCATTTCAAAAATTTACCACGACAAAACCGTTCAAGCTAACCAAAATCCGTTCGCAATTTAAGTTCTTCAATGTTTTTTCTTCATGCAGAAAAAGTTTGGTGTGTATAGTGTACTTCCCCTGTGAGGAGTATGCATTAATTCACAACTGTAAAATCCCCAAAATACACATTCAAATCAAAATAGCCGACTTCCTGTTGATCGTAGCTTATGACTGTGAATGAGAAAGTTGTCTGTCTTGATTAGAACAATTTATGTACCAAGTTTGGTGTCTGTAGCTAAAACTAACCCCCCCCACTTTTGACAAAAGGTGGCGCTATAGAGTGCCTCCTTCACTCCCTTTTAAAAGCTTTTGCCATTGTCTAGCTATCAATAATACCGATATGTGTTTTGACTTTCATGTAAATCTGAGCTTGTTATCTGCCTCAAACTCACCATAACAGAATATTCAAGTTTGACACGTTGCCATGGCAACACTATATTAGATATCAATATCCCCACATCAGATTTTCATCGGCCGTGTTTTGTCATTATTCTGATGAAGTTTGAGCAAATCGAGTTAAAATAAGATGCTGAATTAAAAGCATTTTGAAAATGACTCACTTCCTGCTGCCAGTTGGTGGCGCTATAATGTTGACTCTTAATAGTCACATTTATACGATCTGTATCATACAACGAACAAACCAATGAAGTCTGATGAAACTCAGGAAATGTATGTGGATGTTATTAGGCATTTCCTGTTTCTAATTTTTTGCCCTAATTTCAACGCCTCACCAAACCGTTCGAGATATCAAAAATCCCCTCGCAATTTTACATCCCCAATGTCTTGAGATCATGTTTACCGAGTTTGGTGGCAATCAAGTAAAAAACCTATGACAAGTATATCAAATTCCAGAGCATGCTTTTTATGAACAGCCCTGGATAGCTGACTTCCTGTTGGGCGGAGCCTATGACATAGAGCGCGAAAGTTGTTCAGCTCAGAGAGATCTATAAGTGTACTGAGTTTCATATAAATATATGCAAGTGTGTGTGAGATATGGTTCAAGATTTCTGACGGTGTTCCAGGGGGCGCTGTAGAGCCCCTGTGCCACGCCCGGGTCCCAGTCTCTGTGGCGTCCTGATGGCCGCAAATTCCAATGTGTGTGCCAATTTTCAAGAGTTTTTGAGCATGTTAAGGCCCCCAAAACCCCCCAGAAGGTTTAATAAAAAATAAAAAAAATAATAATAAGAATAATCCTTAGAAGAACAATTCACCCCTTCGGGCTTGAGCCCTAATTAAAGCTGCAAGCAGCGATGAACGGGCCCTCGCACCCGGGCTCACCGGCAGCGAGTGGCTTTAGTTAATAGGTTTAAACTCATAGATATAAGTAGAATATATCAATGTTTATTCCATATATGTGCCAATCTTCCTGTTGCCAGCAGGTGGCGCTATCATTATAATGGAATATTGGCCTTCAGATGTGTTCAGGGCAGGACTTTTATCGAACATGTGAGGTTTGGGGAGGCTTTGACATTTTATGCCTGAGTTACAACAACATCCTATTTCATGGCGAAACAATGAAATTTGTCAGGCCGCCATGGACACGCCCTTTAACGAAACCTCAAGATCTTCGCAATTTAAGATTGCAAAAGGCTTTAGATTACACTGACCAAGTTTGGTGTTGATCTGAATAAATATCTAGGAGGAGTTGGTTAAAGAACAACCCCTGAAAATGGCCAAAACAACACTAATTTTGCAGAGAAAATTTGAAATAACTGACTTCCTGTTGGGATTCGGATTTCGTACCAAGAGACTTTTTCGTAGATATTGGTGTGTTACATGTGTGTACCGATTTTTGTACATGTACGTGAAACATAGCTCGAGGCGCACTCCGTTTAAAGTGTATACGCACTCCGTTGCAAGTGTATAGGTGGCGCTATCGAGCCATTTTGCCACACTCGATGGAATATTGGCCTTCAGATCTGTTCAGGCCAGGACCCTTATCACACAAGTGAAGTTTGGGCAAGATCGGACATTTTATGCCTGAGTTATAACATCTTTTATTCCCATGGCGAGACATCGAACTTCATCACGGCGCCATGGACACACCTTTTAACAAAAACTCAAGATCTTCACAACTAAACATCACACAGGTCTTTAGATTAGACTGACCACAAAAAAGACATTGATGTCATAAAATTTCTAGGAGTAGTTTGTCGCAGTGTAAAATATGTAACTTCCTGTTGCCAATAGGTGGCGCTATGACTATAACTGAATATTGGCATGTAGATCTGTTCAGGTCAAGAGTCTTATCCAACATGTGAAGTTTGGGGCAGATTGGACATTGTATGTCTGAGTTACAGCAACTTCCTTTTTCATGGCGAAACATCGAAATTTGTCAGGCCGCCATGGACCCGCCCTTTAACGAAACCTCAAGTCCTTCGCAATTTATTATCGCAAAGGGCTTTAGATTACACTGACCAAGTTTGGTGTTGATCTGAATAAATATCTAGGAGGTGTTCGTTAAAGTACAACCCCTGAAAATTGCAAAAACAACACCAATTTTGAAGGGAAAATTCAAAATAACCGACTTCCTGTTGGGATCCGGATTTCGTACCAAGATACTTTTTTGTAGGTATTGGAGTGTTACATGTGTGTACCAATTTTTGTACATGTACGTAAAACATAGCTCGAGGCGCACTCCGTTGAAAGTGTATAGGTGGCGCTATAGAGCCATTCTGCCACACCCGGTGGAATATTGGCCTGCAGATCTGTTCAGGCCAGGACTCTTATCACACATGTGAAGTTTGGGCAAGATCGGACATTTTATGCCTGAGTTATAACATCTTTTATTCCCATGGCAAGACATCGAACTTCGTCGCAGCGCCATGAACAAGCCTTTTAACGAAAACTCAAGATCTTCACAACTGAACATCACACAGGCCTTTAGATTAGACTGACCACAAAATAGACATTGATGTCATAAAATTTCTAGGAGTAGTTCGTCGCAGCGTAAAATATGTCACTTCCTGTTGCCAATAGGTGGCGCTAAGACTATAACATATGGGCATGTCAATCTGTTCAGGTTCGGAGTCTCATCAAACATGTGAAGTTTGGGGCAGATTGGACATTGTATGTGTGAGTTATAGCAACTTAATTTTTCATGGCGAATCATCGAAATTTGCCAGGCCGCCACGGACACGCCCTTCAACGAAAACTCAAGATCTTCGCAATTTAACATCGCAAAGGCCTTTAGATTAGGCGTACCAAATTTGGTGTTGATTTGAAGAACTGTCTAGGAGTTCGTTAAAATACAACACATGGAAATGACCAAAATTACACAAAATATGCTCATAATATTAAAAATAACCGACTTCCTGTTGGGTTTAGAATTTCGCTCCAAGAGTCTTTTTTGTAGGTATTGGTGTGTTACATATGTGTGCCAATTTTCGCTGGAAGGCTGTTGATTTTCTTGGTATAGGTGGCGCTGTCGAGCCATTTTGCCACACCCTCTTATGAATCCTATATCAGACGAAAATTTTCACCAGGTTTGACGCGTGTGCAAGGTTTCATGACTTTTTGAGCATGTTAAAGCCCTCAAAAATTCGATTCATTCGGGAGAAGAAGAAGAAGAAGAATAAGAATTAAAGCTGCAAGCAGCGATGAACGGGCCCTCGCACCCTGCTTTAGTAAATAGGTGAGTGGTGAGAAATATGCATTTAACTCATAAATATAAGTGGAATATATCAAAGTTATTCCATATATGTGCCAATCTTCCTGTTGCCAGCAGGTGGCGCTATCATTATAATGGAATATTGGCCTTCAGATGTGTTCAGGCCAGGACTCTTATCAAACATGTGGATTTTGGGAAAGATCGAACATTTTATGTCTGAGTTACAACAACTTCTTTTCCTGTGGCGAGACATCAAATTTTGTCATGGCGCCATGGACACGCCCTTTATAAAAAACTCAAGATCTCCACAAGTTAACATTGCACAGGCCTTTAGATTAGACTGGCTACAAAAAATACTTTAATCTCAAAAAAATTCTAGGAGTAGTTTGTCGCAGCGTAAAACATGCCACTTCCTGTTGCCAGCAGGTGGCGCTATGACCATAACTGAAAATGGGCATGTAGATCTGTTAATGGCAGAAGTCTTATCTAACGTGAAGTTTGGGGCAGATTGGACATTGTATGTCTGAGTTACAGCAACTTCCTTTTTCATGGCGAAACATCGAAATTTGTCAGGCCACCATGGACACACCCTTTAACGAAACCTCAAGATCTTCGCAATTTAAAATCGCAAAGGCCTTTAGATTAGGCATACCAAATTTGGTATTGATCTGAATAAATCTCAAGGAGGAGTTCGTTAAAATACAAAGCATGGAAATGACAAAAATTACACAAAATTTGCTCATAATTTTAAAAATAACTGACTTCCTGTTGGATTTAGAATTTTGGTCCAAGAGTCTTTTTTGTAGGTATTGGTGTGTTACATGTGTGTGCTAATTTTCGTGCATGTACGTGAAACATAGCTCTAGGCGCACACCGATGAACGTCTAAAGGTGGCGCTGTCGAGCAATTTTGCCACACCCACTTCTGAAACCCATATCAGACGTAAATATTCGCCAGGTATGAGGTGTGTGCAAAGTTTCATGACTTTTTGAGCATGTTTAGGCCCTCAAAAATGCGATTCATTTTGGAGAAGCGGAATAATAATAATAATAATAAACGGAGCAATTCCAAGAGGGTCCTCGCACCATCGGTGCTCGGGCCCTAATAATAAAAGGAGCAATTCCAAGAGGGTCCTCGCACCATCGGTGCTCGGGCCCTAATTAAAGCTGCAAGCAGCGATGAACGAGCCCTCGCACCTGGGCTCACCAGCAGCGAGTGGCTTTAGTAAATAGGTGAACGGTGAGAAATATGCTTTTAAACTCATTATAATGGAATATTGGCCTTCAGATGTGTTCAGGGCAGGACTCTTATCGAACATGTGAAGTTTGGGGAAGACTGAACATTTTATGCCTCAGTTACAACAACTTCTCTTGTTGTGGCGAGACATCAAATTTTGTCATGGCGCCATGGACACGCCCTTTAACAAAAACTCAAGATCTCCACAATTTAACATTGCTCAGGCCTTAAGATTAGACTGACCACAAAAAATACATTAATGTCAAAAGATTTCTAGGAGTAGTTTGTCGCAGTGTAAAACATGTCACTTCCTGTTGCCAGCAGGTGGTGCTATGACTATAACTGAATATGGGCATGTAGATCTGTTAAGGGCAGAAGTCTTATCTAACATGTGAAGTTTGGGGCAGATTGGACATTGTATGTATGAGTTACAGCAGCTTCCTTTTTCATGGGGAAACATCGAAATCTGTCAGGTCGCCATGGACACGCCCTTTAAACGAAACCTCAAGATCTTCGCAATTTAACATCGCAAAGGCCTTTAGATTTAACTGACCAAGTTTGGTGTTGATCTGAATAAATCTCCAGGAGGAGTTCGTTAAAGTACAACCCCTGAAAATGGCAAAAACAACGCCAATTTTGCAGAGAAAATTCTAAATAACCGACTTCCTGTTGGTATTCGGATTTCGTACCAAGAGACTTTGTTGTAGGTATTTTGTAGGTATCTACTAGAGCCCTGCGCTGGAATGTTTGCTTCATCCCGCTCCCGCCGAATTTCTGACCATTACCGCCCACTCCCGCAACGTATGTGTTTCACTCCCGCCCGCTCCCGCAATATGTATGTCCACTCCCGTCTGCACCCGCAAAACTCT
Source organism: Carassius auratus (assembly GCF_003368295.1). Lineage (NCBI taxonomy): Eukaryota > Metazoa > Chordata > Actinopteri > Cypriniformes > Cyprinidae > Carassius > Carassius auratus. The sequence continues at coordinate 52,539 of NW_020528049.1, forward strand.
GACAATTTATTCCTGCACAATAATAGAGATGCATTGATTTTGTGTCTTCTCCTGTCCCTCAGGAAAAAAAAAAACAAACAAACAGGTATTTGTATTGATATTATTAAAGAGATTCATGGGGTTGTTTGTTTCGTTTCCCTGGCCTGCATGTAAAAAAAAAAAAAAAAAAAAAGACAAAACACACAATACATTCAAATATAATTTTGCTTTTATCAAAAACTTTGCACATAAAAATAGACTGCTTTGCAAAGAAAAAATATAAATAATATGATAAACTAGGCTACATGAAAAACAGTTTTACAATTATTAGCCAAATGTCACAGGTATTCTGTTTGAAAAATAGAAATATGAACATTCAAACTTAGGCAGCCTGCTCAATAACACTGGCATCATCACGCCTCTTGACCTAATTAACAAATGGTAACGAGGGGCTGTGCTCAAAAAACAACACTAATAAATAACATTAGGTTCTTTTCTACATCATCTACTGACATCTTCTCAATCATGTCGCTAGGCAACCTCCCTATCCCGCTGTGTTTTTTTTACCCGCCCATTCCCGCCCACAGCAAAATTCAAACCGCCCGCTCCCGCGAGATTTGCGTTGGGTCCCGCGGGACCCGGCGGGACTCAATCCCAATGCAGCCCTCTAGTATCTAACAATGCATTTACTAATGTTAAAAAATGAGGCATTATTTTATATTGTTACCAAATCCTTAAGTAATTAAAAGTGTTTTGTTATAAATTTACTGGCCTATAAGCATTTGTGAAATAGTTTGCTTGCATCACAGCTTGGTCGTCATCTGTGAGCTGAACAGTTTTACTGTTACATCCATGAGATTATATAAATTCAGATTAATGTCAATCACAGGGTGTCAGAGGTCAGTATCAAATGAGTTTGAAATTATTATTTGCAGCACAATTTTTTTTTAATCACTGAAACTGTCAGAAAAGGATAAGGCCTAAGAGATTTCTTAAGCTGTAATGAAAACAGCACAATTAGCAACAACAACAAAAAAAATAACAATTTAAAATAATATTTTTTTTCTGGTGATTAAAGAGATGTTTAAGTCCCTCTCTCTCTCCCTGTCTGTCTGCCACTCAGCTCATGCCCATCCCCCAGTCACACTCACACACACACACACTCAGTCAGCACACATACATTCCTCAAACAGAGTGACTGACAGTTTTTTTAATTTTCTTTTAATCATAAAGTGTCGTAAAGTCATGAAACTATGCATATTTCCTCAGAATGATTTGATCTCTGTATGATAAAATGCTTTTAAGTGTTTGGAAGCTGCAATTAAAAAATACAAGACAATTAATGATTCCTTTTTTGACTGTCATTTCAAAAAATCACCACGACAAAACCGTTCAAGCTAACCAAAATCCGTTCGCAATTTAAGTTTCTCAATGTTTTTGCAACATGTAGATAAAGTTTGGTGATTATAGTGAACTTTTCCTCTGAGGAGTATGGATTAAATCACAGCTCAATTTTGTTTCAAAAATCCATATTCAAATAAAAATAGCCGACTTCCTGTTGGTCGTAGCTGATGACTGTGAATTAGAAAGTTGTCCGTCTTGATAAGAACAATATACATATCGAGTTTGGTGTCTGTAGCTAAAACTAACCCCCCCCCCACTTTTGACAAAAGGTGGAGCTATAGAGTGCCTCTTCCATGCCCTTGTAAAAGCTTTTTCCATTGTCTAGCTATCAATAATACTGATATGTGTTTTGAGTTTCATGTAAATCTGAGGTTGTTATCTGCCTCAAAATCACCATAACAGAATATTCACGTTTGATACGTTGCCATGGCAACAATATATAAGATATCAATATTCCCACAACAGGTTTACATCGGCCATGTTTTGTCATTATTCTGATGAAGTTTGAAGCAAATTGATTAAAAATAAGATGCTGAATTCAAAGCATTTTGAAAATGACTCAATTCCTGCTGCCAGTTGGTGGCGCTATAACGTTGACTCTTAATAGTCACATATATACGATCGGTATCATACTTCGAACAAACCGATGAAGTTTGATCTAACTCAGGTACTGTATGTGGATGTTATTAGGCATTTCCTGTTTCAATTTTTTTGCCCTAATTTCAACGCCACGCCACGGGCAAACCGTTCAAGATATCAAAAATCCCCTAGCAATTTTTCATCCCCAATGTCTTGAGATCATTTTCACAGAGTTTCGAAGCAAACGGTTGAAAGTCCTCAGAGGAGTATTTCAAATTCCAGAGCATGCTTTTTTTAAACAGCCCTGAATAGCTGACTTCCTGTTGGGCGGAGCCTATGACATAGAGCGTGAAAGTTGTTCAGCTCAATGAGATCTATAAGTGTACTGAGTTTCATATAAATACATGCAAGTGTGTGTGAGCTATGGTTCAAGGTTTCTGACTGTGTTCCAGGGGGCGCTGTAGAGCCCCTCTGCCACGCCCGGGTCCCAGCCTCTGCGGCCTCCTGATGGCCGCAGGTTCCAATGTGTGTGCCAATTTTCAAGAGTTTTTGAGTATGTTAAGGCCCCCAAAACCCCCCGGAAGGTTCATAAAAAATAAAAATAATAATAAGAAGAATCCTTAGGGGAACAATAGGGCCCTGCGTCCATTGGTTCGGGCCCTAATAATCCTTGGGGGAACAATAGGGCCCTGCGCCCATTGGCTCGGGCCCTAAATATAGCTGCAAGCAGCGATGGCGGGCTCAAGCCGTCAGTGCAACACCACCCCGGTGGCATCGGGAAAACTGTGCCCAGCGGGCATAAGCATTTAAAGTAACCCTCTGGCAATCAAATTTTAAGGGATATGGCAGTTAAAGGGTTAATCCGACCCGTCTAGACTTTGAAATCACATACACAGAACAATATATATAACTTTAGTAACACTTTATTTTAATATATATAATAAATGTATAAGTTGTGCATCGTAGCTGACACCTAAATGAACACATTACAATTGGTTTATGACTGCAAGTCTTTCTCCTCAAATGCTATTGAGCTTCAAATTTGCTTTTGAGCCCATGTGAAAAAGTAGCATAATTTACATATGACTTACAGTTTGTTTTAATAAATATCAAACATTAAATTTAATGGTGCATTATAGCTGTCACCTAGATGAACAATTACAGTTGTTTTTATGACTGTAAGTCATTCTCTTCAAATGCTACTGACGTTAGAAAAGTGTATAACAATATCACATGTAACTTTAGAGACGGTCCCTAAATTTGAGACTCTCGAATGTCCAATGTCAAGCCAACTTTATGCCTGTTTTTGTTTTGTTTTTTACTTTATTTTTCTTTTCTCTGTGCCGGATTGCTGATGTCTTTTACCCGGGCATAGATGTCCATCCATCAATTATGAACATTCATCCGCAAATGTCCGAGCGGTCGCGAGCGCGGATGGGAGAATGGCGCATGTTTTATTTTTTTTGAGCTACTGGGATGGTGCCCCCTCTGGGAGTTGGTGCCCTTCGAAGACTGCGTATTCTGCATATAGGGAGCGGCGGTACTATCTGGAAGATATATTCCTCAAACCGTCGTACAAGAGGAGGTGATGCTAGTACTTCAAGAATCTCTCAAAACCTATCTGTTCATAAAGCCTATATATAAAGTCTTAATATAGTATTCCACAATATGTTGTGCTATTCTAATATTATTGTGGTTTTTTATTGACATTGTTATTTGCTGTTATTTTTTGTTTTAATATTGTTACTGTTGTTACTTGTTGTACGGTGACCTTGAGTGGTTTGAAAGGCGCCTTAAATAAAATGCATTATTATTATTATTATTATTATTAGCTGTACACTTGATAAAAAAAATTAAATATAAACTTATGCAATTGTATATATATATATATATATATATATATATATATATATATATATATATATATATATATATATATATATATATAGTGTACAGTTTTCTTTTATTGCATCTTGAAATAAATGTTTCTGAGTTCTGTGTTTGTTTATTTATTTTATTTTTATTTTTTTAGGAAGATTACAGCCTTTAATCTCCTCAAAATAAATGTGCATATAAACCACGAACAATTTAATTATAGCTGTATTTATAAAATGCTTACTAATGACTATTAATTTTGGGAGTAGGCTAGCAACAGTTGATGTTGAGGCCTAAGATATTTCTTAAGCTGTAATGATGAAAAAACAACAACAACACCAAATTGCTTTTTTTTCTGCTGGTGATTAAAGAGATGATTAAGTCTCCCTCCCTCTCTCTCTCTCTGACACCAAGCCCATCCCCTCTCCCACACATTCACACAAACTCAGCACACACACTTAACACACACACACTTAACACACAAACACACACACACACACACACACACATTACCCACAATGACAGAGGGACAGAGTGACATCAGATGTATGGTAGTTTTTTAATTTTCTATCATCCATATAGTGTTGTATAGCCATGAAACTATGCATATTTCATCAGCATGACTTGTCTTCTATGTGTACAATTTGTTGAAGTGTTTAGAAGCTGCACTTAAAAAAATAAAAGACATTTACTGGTTCCTTTTTTACTGTTATTTCAAAAAATCACCATGACAAAACCATTCAAGCTATCCAAAATTAATTTGCACCTGTTCTGTAAGATAAATTCTTTAAACAGTGGTAAAAGAGGATGTGGTGCTGATCCTTCAAGAGTCACTCCAAACTTATCTGTCCATAAAGCCTATAAAGAATTATTCTTAATACACAGTATTTCACAATACTTCAGCATATTATTCTAATTAAGTGAGGGTCATTTTATCAGTAAAATACATATTATTTTTCTTTGAAAGATTTCTATAAATGATTTAAATCATACTTGTTTCTACAATAATTATTTAAAAGTAATCATATATAGGTATCATTATTGGTACTAAGAATTGCAAGCTTGATTTATATGTTATGATAGTTTTAATTTTAAGCTGGCTCTTGAAAATGATTAAAGCTATGAAACTTACTGTGCTTCTTTCAAATGATGACTTCTACGTATATAAAAAAATATGAAGAGTTGGAATGAAGAATGTTAAAGATATAGTAAAATAACTATTGTATTTTTTTATGTTACTTTAATAAATCGGTATGGCCACACCATTTAAGCTATCCTAAACCCATTCGCAATTTAACATCTTCAGTATATTGGCATCATGTTGAAAAAGTTTGGTGTGAACTACTTGTGTCTTCTTGGAGGAGTATGATTCATTTACAGGCTGATTTGATCATAAATCCACAATAAAATTTCTGAGTTCTGTATCAATCTGTGTTGTTGTTTATTTTTTTTTATTTTTATTTTTTTCATAGGAAGATAACTGACCCTTTACTCTCCTTTTTAATAAATGTGCTTATAAACCAACATCAAGCTATTTATAGCTGTATTTATAAGCTGCTTATTAATGACTATTTAAGTTGGGACAAGACTTTATAAAGCATGAACTGACTATTTACTAATGAGTGCAGTTATTATAAAGTGTTACCAATGCATTTACTAATGTTAACAAATTAGACATTATTTTACAGTGTTATAAAATCCTTTAATGACTTATAAGCATTTGTGAAAGTTCTGCTTGCATTACAGCTTAGTCTTCATCTGTGAGCTGAACAGTTTTACTGTTACATCCATGAGATTATGTAAATTAAGATAAATGTCATGTCACAGGATGGAATAGGTCAGTATCAAATGAGATTGAAATTATTATTTGCAGCACAAATAAGTATTTTTAGAATTTTGTTTTTAATTCCTGAAACTGTCAGAAAAGGATAAGGCCTAAGAGATTTCTTAAGCTGTAATGAAAACAGCAATGTTAGCAAAAGCAACAAAAAATAACAATTTAAAATAAAAAAATTTTCTGGTGATTAAAGAGATGATTAAGTCTCTCTCTCTCTCTTTCTCTCTCTCATTGTGTCTGCCACTCAGCTCATGCCCATCCCCCACTCACAGACACACACACACACACACACACACTCAGTCAGCACACATACATTCCTCAAACAGAGGGACAGAGTGAGTTGAGATCAATCAATCAATCAATCACCTTTATTTATATAGTGCTTTAAACAAAATACATTGCGTCAAAGCACTGAACAACATTCATTTGGAAAACAGTGTCTCAATAATGCAAAATGATAGTTAAAGGCAGTTCATCATTGAATTCAGTTATGTCATCTCTGTTCAGTTGAAATAGTGTCTGTTTTTACTTGCAATCAAGTCAATGATATCGCTGTAGATGAAGTGACCCCAACTAAGCAAGCCAGAGGCGACAGCGGCAAGGAACCAAAACTCCATCGGTGACAGAATGGAGAAAAAAACCTTGGGAGAAACCAGGCTCAGTTGGGGGGTCAGTTCTCCTCTGACCAGACGAAAACCAGTAGTTCAATTCCAGGCTGCAGCAAAGTCAGATTGTGCAGAAGAATCATCTGTTTCCTGTGGTCTTGTCCCGGTGGTCGTCTGAGACAAGGTCTTTACAGGGGATCTGTATCTGGGGCTCTAGTTGTCCTGGTCTCCGCTGTCTTTCAGGGCAGTAGAGGTCCTTTCTAGGTGCTGATCCACCATCTGGTCTGGATACGTACTGGATCCGGGTGACTGAAGTGACCCTCTGATCTGGACACAGACTGGATCTCGTGGCCACGGTGACCTCTGAACAAGAGAGAAACAGACAAATATTAGCGTAGATGCCATTCTTCTAATGATGTAGAAAGTACGGTGTTATGTGAAGTGTTTCCGGTTCCGGTTTACCTAATTAATGCAGCCTAAAAATCCTTTAACGGATTTGGATATTAAAAGCATATTAGTATGTTATGTGTATGCCAGGTTAAAGAGATGGGTCTTTAGTCTAGATTTAAACTGCAAGAGTGTGTCTGCCTCCCGAACAATGTTAGGTAGGTTATTCCAGAGTTTAGGCGCCAAATAGGAAAAGGATCTGCCGCCCGCAGTTGATTTTGATATTCTAGGTATTATCAAATTGCCTGAGTTTTGAGAACGTAGCGGACGTAGAGGAGTATAATGTAAAAGGAGCTCATTCAAATACTGAGGTGCTAAACCATTCAGGGCTTTATAAGTAATAAGCAATATTTTAAAATCTATACGATGTTTGATAGGGAGCCAGTGCAGTGTGGACAGGACCGGGCTAATATGGTCTTACTTCCTGGTTCTAGTAAGAACTCTTGCTGCTGCATTTTGGACTAGCTGTAGTTTGTTTACCAAGCGTGCAGAACAACCACCCAATAAAGCATTACAATAGTCTAACCTTGAAGTCATAAATGCATGGATTAACATTTCTGCATTTGACATTGAGAGCATAGGCCGTAATTTAGATATATTTTTGAGATGGAAAAATGCAGTTTTACAAATGCTAGAAACGTGGCTTTCTAAGGAAAGATTGCGATCAAGTAGCACACCTAGGTTCCTAACTGATGACGAAGAGTTGACAGAGCAACCATCAAGTCTTAGACAGTGTTCTAGGTTATTACAAGCAGAGTTTTTAGGCCCTATGATTAACACCTCTGTTTTTTCTGAATTTAGCAGTAAGAAATTACTCGTCATCCAATTTTTTATATCGACTATACATTCCATTAGTTTTTCAAATTGGCGTGTTTCACCAGGCTGCGAGGAAATATAGAGCTGCGTATCATCAGCATAACAGTGAAAGCTAACACCATGTTTCCTGATGATATCTCCCAAGGGTAACATATAAAGCGTGAAGAGTAGCGGCCCTAGTACTGAGCCTTGAGGTACTCCATACTGCACTTGTGATCGATATGATACATCTTCATTCACTGCTACGAACTGATGGCGGTCATATAAGTACGATTTAAACCATGCTAATGCACTTCCACTGATGCCAACAAAGTGTTCAAGTCTATGCAAAAGAATGTTGTGGTCAATTGTGTCAAACGCAGCACTAAGATCCAATAAAACTAATAGAGAGATACACCCACGATCAGATGATAAGAGCAGATCATTTGTAACTCTAAGGAGAACAGTCTCAGTACTATGATACGGTCTAAATCCTGACTGGAAATCCTCACATATACCATTATTCTCTAAGAAGGAATATAATTGTGAGGATACCACCTTTTCTAGTATCTTGGACAGAAAAGGGAGATTCGAGATTGGTCTATAATTAACAAGTTCTCTGGGGTCAAGTTGTGGCTTTTTATGAGAGGCTTAATAACAGCCAGTTTGAAGGTTTTGGGGACATATCCTAATGACAATGAGGAATTAATAATAGTCAGAAGAGGACCTATGACTTCTGGAAGCACCTCTTTTAAGAGCTTAGATGGTATAGGGTCTAACATACATGTTGTTGGTTTAGATGATTTAACAAGTTTATACAATTCTTCCTCTCCTATAGTAGAGAATGAGTGGAACTGTTCCTCAGGGGGTCTATTGTGCACTGTCTGATATGATACGGTAGCTGACGGCTGAAATGGTTGAAATTTTATCTCTAATAGTATCGATTTTAGAAGTAAAGTAGTTCATAAAGTCATTACTGTTGTGGTGTTGGGAAATGTCAACACTTTTTGAGGCTTTATTTTTTGTTAATTTAGCCACTGTATTGAATAAATACCTGGGGTTATGTTTCTTTTCTTCTAAAAGAGAAGAAAAGTAATCAGATCTAGCAGTTTTTAATGCTTTTCTATAGGATATGCTACTTTCCCGCCAAGCAATACGAAATACCTCTAGTTTTGTTTTCCTCCAGCTGCGCTCCATTTTCGGGCTGCTCTCTTTAGGGTGCGAGTGTGCTCATTATACCATGGTGTCAAACTGTTTTCCTTAACCTTCCTTAAGCATAAAGGAGCAACTGTATTTAAAGTGCTAGAAAAGAGAGAGTCCATAGTTTCTGTTACATCATCAAGTTGTTCTGAGGTTTTGGATATGCTAAGGAATTCGGATACATCAGGAAGATAACTTAAAAAAGCATTCTTTTGTGGTAGAAGTGATGGTTCTTCGATACTTGTAACAAGAAGTAGAATTTACAATTTTGGCTATATGAAGTTTACACAGAACTAAATAATGATCTGAGATATCATCACTTGGCTGAATAATTTCAACACTATCAACATCAATTCCATGTGACAGTATTAAATCTAGAGTATGATTTCGACAATGAGTAGGTCCTGAAACATGTTGTCTAACACCAATAGAGTTCAGAATGTCTATAAATGCTGATCCCAATGCATCTTTTTCATTATCGACATGGATATTAAAATCACCAACTATTAAGACTTTATCTGCAGCCAGAACTAACTCGGATGTAAAATCACCAAACTCTTTAATAAAGTCTGTATGGTGCCCTGGTGGCCTGTATACAGTAGCCAGTACAAACATAACAGGGGTTTTATCATTAACATTGGAGATGTCTGACAGTTTTTTAATTTTCTTTTAATCATACAGTGTTGTAAACTATACATATGTCCTCAGAATGATTTGATCTCTGTATGATTTTTTTTTAAGTGTTTGGAAGCTGCAATTTAAAAATACAAGACAATTAATGATTCCCTTTTTACTGTCATTTCAAAAAATCACCACGACAAAACCGTTCAAGCTAACCGAAATCCATTCGCAATTTAAGTTCCTCAATGTTTTTTCAACATGTAGACAAAGTTTTGGTGAGTATAGTGAACATTTCCTGTGAGGAGTATGCATTAAATCAGAGCTCAATTTAAATATTCAAATCAAAATAGCCGACTTCCTGTTGGTCGTAGCTGATGACTGTGAATTAGGAAGTTGTCCGTCTTGAAAAGAACAATTTATGTACCAAGTTTGGTGTCTGTAGCTAAAACTAACCCCCTCACTTTTGACAAAAGGTGGCGCTATAGAGTGCCTCCTTCACGCCCTTTTAAAAGCTTTTGCCATTGTCTAGCTATCACTAATACTGATATGTGTTTTGAGTTTCATGTAAATCTGAGCTTGTTGTCTGCCTCAAACTCACCATAACAGAACATTCAAGTTTGACACGTTGCCCATGGCAACACTATATCAGATATCAATATCCCCACAACAGATTTACATCGGCCGTGTTTTGCCATTATTCTGAATGAAGTTTTAAGTAAATAGAGTAAAAATAAGATGCCTGAATTCAAAGCATTTGGAAAATGACACACTTCCTGCTGCCAGTTGGTGGCGCTATAATGTTGACTCTTATAGTCACATATATATGATCAGTATCATACAACGAACAAACCAATGAAGTTTGATCAAATTCAGGAAATGTATGTGGATGTTATTAGACATTTCCTGTTTCTCATTTCTCGGCAAATTTCAATGCCTCGCCACGGGCAAACCGTTCGAGATATCAAAAATCCCCTCGCAATTTTCCATCCCCAATGTCTTGAGATCATGTTGACCGAGTTTGGTGGCAATCAAGTAAAAAACCTATGACAAGTATAATCAAATTCCAGAGCATGCTTTTTATAAACAGCCCTGAATAGCTGACTTCCTGTTGGGCGGAGCCTATGACATAGAGTGCGAAAGTTGTTCGGCTCAATGAGATCTATAAGTGTACTGAGTTTCATATAAATACATGAAAGTGTGTGTGAGCTATGGTTCAAGATTTCTGACTGTGTTCCAGGGGGCGCTGTAGAGCCCCTGTGCCACGCCCGGGTCCCAGTCTCTGTGGCGTCCTGATGGCCGCAGATTCCAATGTGTGTGCCAATTTTCAAGAGTTTTTGAAGCATGTTAAGGCCTCCAAAAACCCCCGGAAGGTTTAAAAAAAAAATAATAAGAAGAAGAAGAAGAAGAATTAAAGCTGCAAGCAGCGATGAACGGGCCCTCGCACCCGGGCTCACCGCCATCGTGTGGCTTTAGTAAAAGGTGAACGGTGAGAAATATGCATTTCAAATCGTAAATATAAGTGGAATATATCAAAGTCATTTATTATGTGCCAATCTACCTGTTGCAAACAGGTGGCGCTATCATTATAATGGAATATTGGCCTTCAGATGTGTTCAGGCCAGGACTCTTATCAAACATGTGAAGTTTGGGGAAGATTGAACATTTTATGCTTGAGTTACAACAATTTCTCTTGCTGTGGCAAGACATCAAATTTTGTCATGGCGCCATGGAAACGCCCTTTAACAAAAACTCAAGATCTGCAAAAGTTAACATTGCACAGGCCTTTAGATTAGACTGACCACAAAATATATGTTAATCTCAAAAAAATTATAGAGTAGTTTGTCGCAGCGTAAAACATGTCACTTCCTGTTGCCAATAGGTGGCGCTATGACTATAACTGAATGTGGCATGTAGATCTGTTAAGGGTAGAAAGTTTTATCTAACATGTGAAGTTTGGGGCAGATTGGACATTGTATGTCTGAGTTACAGCAACTTCCTTTTTCATGGCGAAACATCGAAATTTGTCAGGCCGCCATGGACACGCCCTTTAACGAAATCTAAAGATCTTCACAATTTAACATCGCAAAGGGCTTAAGATTACACTGACCAGGTTTGGTGTTGATCTGAATAAATCTCTAGGAGGAGTTTGTTAAAGTACAACCCCTGAAAATGGCAAAAACAACGCCCAATTTTTGCGGAGGAAAATTCTAAATAACCGACTTCCTGTTGGGATTCGGATTTCGTACCAAGAGACTTTTTTGTAGGTATTGGTATGATACATGTGGTATACCGATTTTTGTACATGTACGTGAAACATAGCTCGAGGCGCACTCTTTTGAAAGTGTATAGGTGGCGCTATCGAGCCATTTTGCCACACCTGATGGAATTTTGGCCTTCAGATGGTGTTCAGGCCAGGACTCTTATCACAAATGTTGCAAGTTTGGGGAAGATCGGACATTTTATGCCTGAGTTATAACATATTTTATTCCATGGCGAGACATCGAACTTCGTGACGGCGCCATGGACACGCCTTTTAACGAAAACTCAAGATCTTCACAACTTAACATCGCAGAGGCCTTTAGATTAGACTGACCACAAAAAATACATTGATGTCATAAAATTTCTAGGAGTAGTTCATTGCAGTGTAAAATATGTAACTTCCTGTTGCCAATAGGTGGCGCTATGACTATAACTGAATATGGGCATGTCAATCTGTTCAGGTCAGGAGTCTCATCAAAACATGTGAAGTTTGGGGCAGATTGGTCATTGTATGTCTGAGTTATAGCAACTTCCTGTTTCATGGCGAATTCATTCGAAATTCGACAGGCCGCCACGGACACGCCCCATTAACGAAAACTCAAAAGCTTCGCAATTTAACATCGCAAAGGCCTTCAGATTAGGCATACCAAATTTGGTGTTGATCTGAATGAATCTCTAGGAGGAGTTCGTTAAAATACAACGCATGGAAATGACAAAAATGACACACAAATTTGCTCATAATATTAGTAATAACGACTTCCTGTTGGGTTCGGATTTTGCTCCAAGAGACTTTTTTGTAGGTATTGGAGAGTTACATGTGTATACCGATTTTTCATACATGTACATGAAACGTAGCTCGAGGCGCACACCGTTGAACGTGTATAGGTGCGCTGTTGAGCCATTTTGCCACACCCACTTCTGAAACCCATAATCAGACGTAAATTTTCGCCAGTTCTGAGGTGTTTGCAGAAGTTTCATGACTTTTTCGAGCATGTTTAGGCCCTCAAAAATGCGATTCATTTTGGAGAAGAAGAATAATAATAATAATAATAATAATAATAATAATAATAAACGGAGCAATTCCAAGAGGGTCCTCACACCATCGGTGCTCGGCCCTAATTAAAGCTGCAAGCAGCGATGATCGGGCCCTCGCACCCGGGCTCACCGCCAGCAAGTGGCTTTAGTAAAAAAAGGCGAACAGCGAGAAATATGCATTTAAAGTCGTAAATATAAGCGGAATATGTCAAAGTCATTTATATGTGCCAATCTTCCTTTTGCCAGCAGGTGGCGCTATCATTATAATGGAATATTTTCCTTCAGATGTGTTCAGGCCAAGACTATTATCGAACATTTGAAGTTTGGGGAAGATCAAATATTTTATGCCTGAGTTACAACAACTTCTCTTCTATGGCGAGAAATCAATTTTGTCATGGCGCCATGGACACAACCTTTAACAAAAACTCAAGATAGACTGACCACAAAAATGTCTAGGAGTAGTTTGCCACAGCATAAAATATGACACTTCCTGTGGCCAATAGGGGGTGCACTATATATCTTTGTTGTTCTGTCCTTTATCTGCTCACTGCATTCGTTAACTGTGTCTTATAAGCGTTTTTTTTAAAGTAAAAATTGCTTCCATTTCAGTCTCTTTCAGTATAAGTGTTTATATAAATGTTAATTAAAGCTTAGTTAAAATATTTTAATACATTATTAATAATATTTTTTAATTACATTTTTATTTTAAGATTAGTTTATGTACTGTGAATAACATAAACAATAATATTTGTAATGATAGGAATAACTAACATAAAAAAGATTAATAAATGATCTGAAAAATAGATTGTTCCATTGTTAGTTAATGTAAACCAAAGAGAGCTTATTATAATTGTTGCAAAAACAGTTTTCATGATCTATAACCATTTTTAAAAATACTTTTATTGATCTATAAACATTTCTGAAATTATTATATTAAACTATATTACCATTAAAATTCATTAAATTTTTAAATACATATTATTTACTTTGAAAGATTCTTATAAATGATTTAAATGCTGTATACACGTTTCTAAAACAATTATTTAAAAGTAATCCTATAGCTCCATCTGGTGGGGGCCATGATAGGTATTTCGCACTGCACGTTTGGCGTTTCTTTCTGAACCAGTCCGAATGAAGCATTCCTAAATGGAGCAGGAGAACAGGACAGACTGTGCATATGCCTATGCAAGGCCAGGTTCACAAGCTCTATCCGTAATGCATATTTTTTCAGAGCCCATGTTAATGTTTCAGAGCATTCACACTGGCACATGGTAAAAGATGTGAACAGAAAAGGTTAGAAGTAGAAAGTGTGAAAAGAATGAATATCTATCGCATGAGCATAGAGAGAGTTGTGAGTGCACAGGACACAGTTTGAGCAGAGGACGCGTTTGTGACAAAGTAAAGGAAATGTCCATGCAAGCGGAGAGATTCATGCTCGCGCATTATTTTAATGTTTTTTGCGTTACAATAACATGCTCTCGCTGCTGCATCTGAACGACATACCATACTGTATACAATGTGCAAACAGTGAACCTGTATAATGTATAACAAATCTATTCAACACCTGAAACATGGCTACAATGAGCTTATGACCAATGCATGACAAGAAGACATGCCTAAAAAATTCAGCACTCCTGAATATGAGCTTTTCACTTCCAGCCTCGAGGACAATTATATATTATCTCAATAAATAATGAAATACCAAATATATGGTATTTATTAAGATTGATGTGATTTGAAATTGGTAAAATGTGCGTGGAAAAAAAATGTCATCAGAATATCAACGTGCCTTATTATTATGCACTTTGTGAAAAAGCATTTTTAACAAATTTTATTGATCTATAAGCATTTGTAAAATATTTTTGCCTGCATTACAGCTTAGTCATTATCTGTGAGCTGAACTGTTTTACTCTAAAATGAGCAAGATTGTGTAAATTCAGGCATGTCATGTCATGTCACAGAATGTCTGTCATAGGTCAGTATCAAATAAG
>NW_020528050.1:0-41572 GCF_003368295.1 Carassius auratus
GGACAGAGGACAACAAAAATGATGCAAGACAAAAACAAAACGGGGTGGCAAGTAAATAGGGGTGAAAGCTTCCTGCATTTGTGAAAATATAAAGTGCAGAAGGACAAAGAAGGAGAGAATGGGCAAAGAAAAAGAGAAGAGAGGGATTAACAGAGTGTGAAACCATTATGCTGAAAGAATGAAGCCTAGAGCCCATTAAAAGCCCTAAAGGCGATGACATGGATGTGTGTGCGCGTCTGGAGGCCTGAAATTTAGCACTGGCACACGGATATACATGCTATCGAAAGCAGTCTGAGATGGAGAGATATGTAGCCTTGACCCTGCTGACCTTTTCTTTTGCTTCACAAAATCTGGTGTTTACTTGCTCCCAGCTGAATCATTCCACACACCCATAAAATCTCTGACAGTGTCTGAAAAGCAGAGCAGATAGTCTGATTTTTTTGTTTAAATGTGAGCCAGTTTTGTTCCTCCATCATTCATACGCTGGCCTTGAGCATCCAGGGTGAACCCCGCGTAATGCGGGCCCTGCTTTAGTTCATGTGTTCAACTTGTATTAGAATGGTTTACAATCAATAAAGCCTTTTACCTCGAAGCGTGTCACGGCTTGCATTCCCCCGACTGGCTCTTTTGTGGTCTTGCTCAAGAAGATTGTGGAAAAACACTGTCAATAGCCTTGAAGAGTGTGAGGTCACTGAAGGGAAACATAACATCCTTATATGTCAAGCCAAGCGTGTCCAACATGATATGCTCGAGAGAAAGAGGTATGGAAGTGAAGGGGAGGTAGGCTGGAAACAGCAGACTTCCTCAGAAATTGCTAGTAGAGCCACATTAGGTAGTATCCTACCCGTTTGTGATGAAGTCGACATGTGTTTTACTGTAAAAGGATACAGTGTGTGTCATCAATGTGTGTGGGAACTCACTCGGGGTATTGAATAGTATTCAATTACATGCTGTTCAAAAAGGCACATTGGATTCACTCTCTCATCACTGATGAATGGATGGATGGATCCACTTCTCAAACTACAGTACAAAACACAGCCAACAGTACGGTGTGATTCATGAACAAGCTACTGTGATGAGTCAGTCTGCGAATTAAAAAAACAACCATTATAGTCTGATTTCCAAATAAATGATTCTAATGAACTGTTTTTTTTTTAACTGTGATGTTCTTTTCCCGACTCTTGTAAACCAGGCCTTTAAGTGAAACAAGATTCCTGAACAAATTAATCTTACAAACAATTGCTTTTTAGTGTATCATAACCATATTCATAACAATGTGTACTCATAATAGTAGTGTTTCTGAATCGATTTTTTAATTTGTACAAATGATTCTTAGAAGCAATATCTTTTTATTGGTGAATCAAAACCACACAGCATGACTAGTTGAAAATAGTCATGTAAAATTCCTAACGATTCCCACCCTAAACTGTCACGGGACTGCTTTGTAACCGTTTGTTATGTTTGGAACGCACTAATAGGACTGCACTCATCCAAGGTTTAGAAACAACAAAACACTCAAGACGCTCGATAAACACAGGTACAGAGCGACTGAAAGCATTTTATGGTTGTCTTCCTTAAAAACAGACCTGGTGACACCAGTTTAAATGGCTATGGAAGGCATGTTTCACATTCATGCCAATTAAACCCAAAGTCTGTGCGAGGCCTAGTAAGCACAATCGATCAAACAAGCTCATACGCTTGTATATTGACATTTTGGAGAGGTTCATCCCTGTGGCCAGGGGCTAAGAGGAAAACCCAACCATAGCCACAAAAATGAATCAATGTGGTGGTGGTGGGGGGGGGTTTCAATCCAATAAAAGACATGAATATCTCTCCCGTTTGTTTATATTCCATGTCATCCTCTCTGAAACGTACTCTGGTAATTGGCAGAGCCAGAGCCGTGCAGATCTGACCGTGTTTGTGTGGGGTTTAAGAACGCTGTTACTCAATTGCCCGCTATCTGAAGGCCTCCGCCGTGGACTACAGGGAGCAAATAATGGACCCTTTTCAAAACCAGACAGCGGTAACATGAGAGGAAGACGCAGCACCCTTTAGAGAGAGAAAGAGTTGAGGTCATAAATGATTTTTTTGGAGGTAGAATAAGACGACAGGGAGATAAAAAGCAAAGAATAGGGAACACAGAAGATAAATGGAGGGCTCGATGGACTGGCCACTGGGTTGTAATGCTGCCTTTCTCTTGCTCTCACACAAAAACAATTTTGCTCACGACAAGATAAGGACAGGCTTCTTCAAACCTTCATTAGCCTCAAGTTTATCTTTCCCTCTTGCTCTCTCTGTACAAACACAAAAAGCAGGAGCAAAGAAGAGGTTTGGCATCAAATGAAAGTTAATGGCCTTTGTTTTATGGATAATGGGAAGCATACATTTGCAGTTATGTAATTAAAATAATGGTTTATTAGGACTAAAATGATCAGTCTGTTAAAATAATTCATACAGTAAGGAAACTAGTACTGAATGAAAGTTGAATGATTGTAGTTCCATTATGGTTGAATGAAAGTACTTCTGGTATCATCGGGATCACCACTGAACAATGGAGGCAGAGAACAAAGCCGATATTCCCATATTCTGGATGAAAACTGGGAGGTTTATGACTGTCCCATAGACCGGTGGTCCCAATCTTGGTCCTGGAGAACCCCCAACACTGCATTTTTTGATGTCTTTCTTATCTGACACACACAAATTTGAGGTCTTGGAGTCTTTGCTAATGAGCTGATGAGTTGAATCAGGTGTGTTTGAATAGGGATCTAAAATGTGCAGTTTTGGGGTTCTCCAGGACCAGAACTGGGAAAATACACTGTCAAGGTCCAGAAAAGTATGAAAAGCATCATCAAAATAGTCCATCTGCCATCAGTAGTTTCTACCGTTATGAAGCAACAATAATACTTTTTGTACGTGAATAAAACAAAAATAAAAATTTGTATTCAACAATTTGTCTCCTCTGTGTCTCTCCACATCACCGTAGCACCATTTTGGAGAATAAGAGCTGAACACAGGCAGCTTAGGCTCTTCTGTGTCAGCTGCATCACGAGGATATGTTTTCTACATGTATTTATGCTTTGATTTGAAAGAAAACAGTGCATCCTTGTGGCCCGGCTGACACAGAAGAGCATAAGCTGTCTTACTTATATCTCCCCTGAGGAATCTAGGTCATATAGAGAAGAGAAAAATGGTATTAGTTCTTTGGGAAATAAAATTCTACATGTGTTAGATCAAGTTAGAGAAGATGTAAATTTAATCATTGCAGGGGACTTTAATCTTAGAACTGGTAATGAATGTTATTACACTGAGTGTGATTCTAAATATATACTGTAGCATGTGGTACTTATTATACTAATGATCATTTTGAAGGGTATAGAAAATCTAAAGACATGGTTGTTAATATATTTGGTTGCTGTCTTTTATTTTGGCTGCACCACTGTTGTAACACAGGGCTGCATGGTGAGTCCACTTTTGTGTATTATTTTCTTAAATGAATATATAACAATGTTGAATTATATGTTTATAATGTTTTATGCTTGATTTTATTCTTATATTTTTATTTAGTCTCCCTGTACAGCACTTTGGTTTCCACGTAGTGGTCTTAAAAGTGCTTTACAAATAAATATAGTTGAAGAAGTTGAAGTTTAAGAAAAACTAAGGTAATCAGACAAAAAGTATCACAGAAGTACAGACCCAGTTATATCCTCTGGCCTTTGGATGGATATTTTTACACATTGGGTCTGCGTATAACATGTACTGGTACGATCATTCTTCATTTTTAGATGTTCAAGTCATCGTCTTTCTATAGAAACAGGCAGATGGAGTAATACACCAATGGCGGAGAGAATCTGTAGTTAATTGTAAGTTAACATCAAATTTTCTGGGATAGAAGATGATGATTGCTCTTTGTATGAGGATTTGCGTAATAAATACTTAGGTGCTCTTGTTCTTGTTGGTGATGTTTATATTGATGTGTCAAGTGTGTGATTCAGGGTATGCATGAAGATTGGCATTGTATATATATATATCATAGAATGAAGAAAAAGACTATCTGCTATGTCATTATGATTTTGTGGAACTATGGGCCGAGAGGCCATGTATTCCTGGAATGAGTTTGAAACTTAAACTTAAACTGAAACTAGTATTGCTGTTGTAAAAGTGACAGCATGAGGACACCATGAAATGCTTCTTGTATTTAAAGATTTCCAATATACTTGATTGGACATATCGTATTTCTCTCTTCTTTTTTTATAGTAAAGAGACTTTAGTTTTTAAAAACATGATTTGCAACTAGCTAATCAAAATTTATTTAAATTTAATTATTATATAAATGCATAATATTTACATAATTTATATGTAAATATTATAAATAAGATATTTTATGTAATATTATAATATTATGATATTAAAGTTTTTTAGCATCTAATAAATGAATTGTATTTAATTACTTGAATATTAACACTACCAGTTTTTCAATATAAAAAAGTTTGGTATTCCTGCTGCAATTATGACATTGTTGCTTGTTTTCAGAGGATATATGTTATGAGGGACCTTTGAAAATTGTGCTGGAAATGAGAGTCAGTCGAGATAAGCTCTTTTGCACTACAATCTTTTTATCTGCACTGTTTGTTTACTTTACTGGTTTGCACTTTATCAGCCATGTGCCTTGTGCTGCTTCATCTAACTGTATTTTATTTATTTATTTACATGCCTTATTTGTATAGTTGTATTGTATATTTAATCTGCATCTATCGGTGTTGTTATCAGTGGCGGCTCCAGACAATTTTGATTGGGGGGCAATGGGGGGTCCTGGTCTTTTCAAGGGGGTCTCATGAAAACCAACAAAAAATACAGTGGACATGGCTAATAACTGCATATTCTGCTACTAAACAACAAAAACACCTTTGCAATGTAAACAAATGACAGGCTATATTTGTTATTCATATCCTTCACACTGCACTTTCATGTCAGGTATATTATGCATTTTTATTGACATTGATATTTTTACATTTATTTCCAGATAGATATTATTGAGTTTACAGGCTAAAGTGGTCTTGCTGTTTTAAACACAGTTGCTTTTGTAGAAAAAATATTTGCATCACATTTAAAATATAATTATTTTTAATTCATTTCTGAATTGTTTTTATTTTATAATGATAATTCAGAGAATGAGAAAATCTGTATAAGCCTTACCAGTGTTGTGATAATTATTTTTACGTGTTAAAAATAAATAAGTACTGTAATATAATAAAAGTTTATTCAAATAACATAAAAAAGACCAGACCCCTCGATGCCTGTGAAACTTTTCTCCCTCAAACAGCACGCTAGCGTTACTTCTACACTACAGGCTACACACAGCAATATAAACAACGTATCTGCATGTGTTCTTACATCACATCGTTCTTGTAAAATAATAATAAGTAAATAAACACCAAAATCACTTCGCTGAGAATGAAACACCACTTACCAGCTGCCACGATGTTGAAAATATCCTTAGCAATTAAAAAATGCGCGTGCAGCGTGAGGAATCTTCCCGGTTGGATGAGGTCGTAGTCAGGTGAAAGGTCATCATGTTGGTCATTTTATTTATGGCTAAATTATTATGTAATTAATAAATTGTACTAATATTATGATTGGGCGTGGGCAGGCATTCACAAAAGTTTATGTTATTACAAAAAAAAATTGAGGACATTTTGCTTTGACAAAAGGGCACTTAAGGGGCAAAGGAGCAGGTGCTCAAGTGAACCGGTTCTTTCGGACAATTCGATCAAATAAACCAGTTGAAAAAAAAATGGTTCACCGGTTCTTTTGCGCTCGATGTAATGCCGTCATTGGCGATGATTGCCCTTCATTCAAGCCTTTGGTTAACTCCGCGCTTATAACATTAGCACAGAATCAGTTCAGAATCAATCACCAAAAGAATCAGTTCGGTTCAGATGCGCTCTGTGTCAGTCTGCTTCACGCTGAATCACGCATGCGCAGTTATCATCAGCTCATCGGTTCTCGAATCCCGACAGAAACGTTCTCGGTTCAGTGTATGAATAAATGTCGAAATAATTATTATTTATTATTGTTCTGCGTAGTTAGTTTGAAGAGAAACATTTTTGGATCTTTATCCCGAATATATATATTTTTTAATCAGGAAGAGGCTGGGGGTCAAATGGGGGTCAAGGCATTTTTTGGCAGGGTCTTGAGACCCCCAAGACCCCCCCTGGCGCCGCCGGTGGTTGTTATGCTCTACTGTTAGTGTTATCTATATGCACCAAGGGTCTGAGAGCAACGCAATTTCAATTCTCTATATGCATGTGCTGTACATGTGGAAGAATTGACAATAAAGCAGACTTGACTTGAGAGGGTCTTCAGTTTCAAAAAAAAATCAAATCACTGTAAGGCTTCTTAGCGGACAAAATTATACAAGTTGTGCAGGATAAGGTGTCAATATTTTTGCTCAGTTTTCCTGCAATTTATAATTCATATATCTGCAAATTTTAAATGTTGTCAGCATTTAGGAGTACACTAGAATTCAGAATTTAGTCTGACTGTTAACAGAATTGAACTAAAAGCCACAAAAGATCAACAAAGAATTTTAAATCACAGGGGTCTTTCAACGTGATTTAGCATAGTTGGAAATGTTCCTGGATCGACATCCTTTGACGGCCCGGGAAGATTGGCCAAACCTTAATTGTTTCCATTACCCATTTCTAAAACCAGGAAGGAAACACTATGTTGATGAAAAGCCACAGCTCCAGCTCTCAAATCCTAAAATGTCGCAGGACCAACAAGACTGTTGATCCAGGCAAAATCACATTGTTTAAACTATTCAACAATTGACACTCCAGAAGACTCCCTGAATGACTCCCTCGCTCAGACTCACAGCCTCTGTTGACAGAGCCATGGCAGCATATGCACTAACTATGTAACTAACTGTGAAACTGAGTTTTTCCCATCTCTCTCTGTCTTTGCGTCAGGCTTAAGGCATCCACACTGCTACTGGGCGCTATGGCAACAGGAGATCCCACACCATTCTTATCAGTGTATTTACAACACAAGATTTTCTTGCTGAATCTTGTAGAGGACAATGAACAATAACCCTTCAGTCTGTTCCAAATCACACTGACTCAATTTGCCACCCTCTGAGCCAAAGCAAGCAAATATCATGGTCCAATCAAGATGATCCAGTTCTTTGAGGTCTCTAAGGTTTAATCACGTGAGGCTAGGGCTGTGCAAGAAATCGGATGCGATTTTCATGCACATCTTGTCAGTAAAGCTGCTCCTGTGATTAGTAGTAAATCAGCAGGACTTGCTTTAAGACCTTAAGATCAGCACCCCAATAACGTGATATTCAGCCCCTGGAATGCAAATTTTACTGGAAGAACCCCACCGAAAAATGCCCCGAAATGCAACTGGGCTAGTTTTGAGTAGCAATTGGGTGGGTTTTGTTGTAGAAACCTGGCAACGCCGTTTAAGATGGAGTGGCATTTACTACACAGAGTCATAGTTCACTGATGTGTTCATAATCGGCAATGAATCGCCTGTGATTTTTAACGCGATTTTGTGTAGCTTGTCATTGAACTACGGCTCTGTGTAGTAAATGCCGCTCCATCTGAAAGCACGGGCTGGTGATTTACAACTAATAACAGGAGTGGCTTTACTGACAAGATGCACATGAAAATCAATTTTTGCACAGCTCTACGTGAGGCTTAATATACCTTAGTCTAGACTAATCTAAAAGATGCTCAGGCTCACAAATAGGCTGCACTTCCTCACATGCATTACTGTTAATTGTGCCATTTACTGCTGACTCATTGATGAAAACATCAGTGTGGCTGGATGAGAGCTATCAATGAGGCAGGAGACGCTTTTGATAAAGTTAGGTGCCACAAGTACACAGCTTCTAAATATGCTAATTAGGATGAGCCAGTGTCAAGTGTTTTTTCCCTGTTTGTTCTTTGCAGGATATGGGCGGTAATTATATCATAATGAATTCATTTTAACAATTTCGAGAGAAAAGTTTGCAGATGCTTAATGATTAAAGAGCCTAAAAAACAACTGCAAGCGTGATATCTTGAAAAACTTTAATATCTTTAACAAATGTGAAAAAAAAACTACAGAGATGGGGAAATCTACGCCAACTCAAATTCAGTTCTCAGTTGAACTTGATCATCATCATGGTATATATGTAATGTAACGTAAGGGAGCAATGTAATATAATGTGATAAAAGTAAATATTGTAATATAAGTAAGCAGGGCAAAACAAATGATCTGTGTAATTTAAGAAATATTGTAAAATGAGCAGTGTAATATAAGTAAGTTGTGAAAATAGTTATTTATGTGACTTAAATTTTTTTAAATAAACTGATTTTGAAGTAAAATGTTTTTTGGAAAACCACGTTCTGACTTCAGTCTTAATTTGCTGCTGAATTGTGTTAACACACATATAGAAACATAAGGAGAGCAAGAGATTGATTGTTAGAGTCAGTTTATTTTTAATTATACTGTAATAGTTCAGTTTCCTTACATATTTAACTAGCTGTTAATTTATCAATTGAATGGGTGACCTATCCTCATTAATCATGCAAAATCCCCCCCTCTCCCAGAGAATTGGCAGTAGCCGCTAAATATACACAGCTTTCCAAACCAAATATCAAGACCTTTAAGCATAATAATATTCATAAGTAAAAAAGGCCAAAGGAGTAAAAAATTCAAATAAACAATGAAACCCTGGTACAATCAAAGAGCATCTCTTCAATATGTCTGTATCAACTTTCAAACCCAAAACGAATCCCTTGGTGAGATCTGAAAGCTGTCAGTAGTTATTCCTCTTAAGTGCTTACTCACAGAAACCAGCTCTCTCCGTAACTTCTTTAATGCTTCTCCACTTTTATTGCTCCTCAGATGCTTGAAAAAAACGGGGAGTCAGTCATAGAAAATCCTGTCAGCCCCTGATCAGCTTAGCTAGAAACCCCAGAGATCCGTAACGCTCTCCACATTCTTCACAGAGTGCCAGCCTCTCCATCTCTGCTGCTAAATATGACAAATCATTTGTCCTGACTCAACACTTTCTCACACCGTCCTCCTCAGCAACACTGTGGAGATGATATAAGAGATGAAGACCAGCCACAGTGGAGGGGGAAAAAAGGCAGTGTAAGGAAGATTCCTCGCTCTGATTAGACGTTCACGCTAATGAAGGCTGTGTGGGATGATTTGGCCTTATGACTGTAATCAGGCCTTGTGTCAGTGTCTGAAATGATGAGGGCAGAGAGATCATAGAACACTGGTTAATGGGAAAACCAAGAATTCACAGATTGTAGAGCATGGTTCCCTTAGAAAAAAAGCACCATGATATTATAGATGAGAACTTACTTGAAGAAATATAAATAAAATACAATGCCATAGCCAAAATGGTGACATAATCTCAACAATACATTTAAAGTTCATAAAAAGTCTATTCTGTCATAATTTACTCCCTCTCAAGTTTTCTTCTTTCTTATTTATTAACATTTCCACACTCTTCAAGTACAATTTTATATAACAAGTGTTTTTTTTTTTTTATCACTCAAAAAAAAGAAAGAAATTACTGACTAATAAGAGTCATTTATTCTTGAATCTGAGTACACAGCTTGTGGTTGGTTTCCGGATTAATATTATGGTGAATCAGACTACACTGATCCGAGCTGCTGTGTTTTTGATTCATAAACGGGAACCAGAAGAACTCATAAAAGACTAATAACATCATTCTTTGATGCACTCATCTGCACTGCACTGAAGTTTTGGGACCGTGTTTCATAAAAAAATGCATAAATAGTGCAGGAAAAAGTACTTGACGTCTACGATGTTCAATTCTATATCAGCCATTAATGAAAAGGAACGTGATCCAGTATTTAAAGTTATTTAACAACAAAAAATAAATAAGGAAATAGTTATCATCTCCCAATCCTACATGGCATTATAACATTTTTTCTATAAAATATCTTACGAGTACCATGCAAAAAGTATGGAACACCTATGGCAACCAAATATCCCATAGTACCATTGCATTAGCATCTGATACCACCTTTACTGCACTCTTTTATCATATACATACCAAACGCTAGGATTTATATTCTCTGTAACAATGCAAATCACTGTAAAGTACAAAGGAAATGTGGTTTGTTATTCTGTGGATCTTAGGTACTTGAGGGCCACATTCTGCTGTGCTTGACTAATGGTAAAAGCTTTTCTCCCTCCATTATCTCAATCCCTTCACCTACACGCACACACTTCTCTTTAGCATACTTATCTTACCCTTCCTTTTCACTCTCCTCCCCTCGTCTTTTCCATAATCCATAAAAATAATCCCACCCACAGCCAAAATGCCAAAGCCTGAAGTCTAGCTCCATCTTGGTCTCAGAGACATAATTTACAAAGTCTAATCAGAGATCATGATAATTAACACAATGGCATTTGAATAAAATCTGATTAATGTTTAACACTAGCTCTGCTAGCTCTTACCGTGCCCGGAATGTTTAAACACAGGCAAAGAGGAGTAAATACTTTCCCGTCTGTCAGCGAGTCATTGGGATTTGTGAATCAAACAGAGCTGCGTTTATAGGCTCAGGGCGAAGCCCAACGTCAAGGACCATAGCTTGGATTTAGGGAGGTATCTGGAGGCCCTTTTTCAGCCTGACAGAGTTAGTCAGCGCTAGTTAGTAGGTTTAGCGTGACTGACATCACCTTTGGGGGACAAGTTTTAAAAATACAACACTGACGAAAGGCACTCAATAGGAAGCTAATTAACATGTTCTAGTTAGTCCTTCTCCAATGACGGTCATTCAAAGGCTAAATTACTGCCATTGAGATCAAACAGCATAGATTTCTGCAGGTATTTATACTTACTTTGATTGACACTCACCTGACCTCTGACCCCAACAACTCCAATAGTGCCAGTAAAATCAGCTGTGAAACCAAAGAAAGGCTCCGCTAATTCTTCCATACTGCTCTTCCTCTCATTTGAGAGGGTTTTCTATTGCTCATTATATTTCCTCTTTATCTTTAATCAAAAGGCTTCAGAAACTCTGATGTTTAATGAATAAGGCATTGAACACAAGGCCCACTCACTGGCTCAGAGAACCAGCTTTAATTAAATATTCATGAGCTGTCGACTGCTAATTATAATGCTAGTCATGTTCCTACTCAATAAGGATGACTCAATAAGGAGTCGAAATTCACGAAGAGGATGGTAACGTAATGATGAACGTGAAGATGATGATGATGATAATGAAGGCTTGTAACTTTCAACCACAATCCATACAACCCTTCTGGAAAGCATCTGTGGCGGAAAAGCATTAAAGCTCTGCTCAAACTTTAATTCGGTGAGGGAGCACTGGAAGAGCACGAGTCTAATTAAAGGGAATAAAACATCAGGGATGGTGTTCAGCTCCGTATCACACACCCGCGAGTATCAGGCATGTAAGAGGCTCAAGGCAACCCCTTCCATCTCTAAATGACAGATGGAGAGGAGGACGGTGACTCTGTGGAACGTGCAGATAAATGGGCTGTTCTGTTTCTTTCTCTCTCTGTCTTTCTCTGAGTGAATAGATTAATGTGAGGTGTCGGTATGTGTCTCTCTCAGATTCAGACTTGATGCGTGGCAGTGTGAGTGCTGTAGTCGTGCCGCAGATCAGATGTGAATATGAGATGTGTGTGTAGGCAAAACCAAGACTCAAACCAGCCTCTAACCAAAAATACGATACTGTATGTATCCACTGATACAGAAAACAATCCACACAACCTAGCCACAATTTAAAAACATAAGCAAAAAATTGTTAAATAATAAGTATTTTTTATATAACCAATACAGTTCTACTGAACAAAATAAAGTAATCCAAAAATATATAAAAAATTGTTACTAAAATATAAAATTCTTAAATTAAAAAATGTGCTGAACAAAAATGAAACCTTTTTAAAATGCATTTTAAAAATACTAATATTTCTAGAAAATATGAAAATAAACTGACCAATAATGATTGTACTGAACAAAAAAAGAAATGGTAAAATGCAAAAAAAAAAAAAGATTTCTACACAATATTTAAATACATTATTATTATTATTATTATTATTATTATTATTAATAATAATAATAATTATAATAATATCAAGTAAAGATTTAAAGAAAAAAAAATCAAAAATAGAAAATATAAGAGTACATAATACAGGTTACACAATTATATAAAATGTACCATTATAACTGTAAAAAACAAAAAAAAAGTAGATAAATATAAAAATATATACCATAATATAATTTATATAAAAAAATAAAATTTTGTGACGGGGCAACTAAAAATGTTGGCAGGGCAGGTAAAAATCGAAACTATGCTAGCTCATCTAGGCAACCTTCCTATGGAGACGTGAATTTGCATAAGGTTTTTCTCAACTTTTTGATGCTCTACGCCGTGCTTTCAATCTATAATCCTCATCACGAGTCAGCAACTTGCTTCCCTTAGGGAGTGAATAGAAAATGTCCTCTTAGCTTTACTCTACTCACTTAATGCCACTGGACATGTATGGTTACAGAAACAACCAGATAGACTCATATCTCTGTAAATATTTCACAATGCATGAAAGAAAAAAAGTTTTTCACGGATAAGCATTTAGCTCTACTTTCATTCTCATCTTGCTCTAATATAGATGGAAGGATTTGAAATTCTATACCTCAGCGTATCTCTTTGTCAACACTCAAGGTAGTTTGTAACAGCAGGATGCTAGTTTGTACCAATACTCAAGTGCAGATTTTCTTTTCAAACGTGCATACTCAACGTCTCAGAGGGGAATTTAAGGGCTTTCATACCAATCACTTAAAAGTCTGGGAGTTTTAAACAAATCCTAAGCGATTTGTAATGCTTGACAGAGGTTTAGGCTGTAAAATAGGACCCACTTATCATAATCATGCAGTGTAAAGTTAAAGGAATCAGCTGTGATTTCTATCCTCTCACAAGAAATCTTTTCTATTCTTGACTCGTGCAGCATCCCTCTCCTCTATCTTGCTGCGGGTGAGCAGAGGAGAATCTATCGTAGATTAAATTGGCCTGTGCTTCAGCCCGACCGGCCTACGTGCCAAATGCTCACTTCTCCCATCTCTCATCACATCCTGAGATAATAACCCTTCCAAACTTTCCCTCTCTCCCTGCTTTCCTCTGCCAGTGACCTCCTCTTTCTCTCCTTTAGCCTGTAGCACTCTCTCCAGCCACGATATGCGCAATCTACGCCTTCAATCTCCTCATTTCTCCGCCTCAAGCTCTTTTTCACCCATATCATATGCACACACAGGCCCCAATGGGCCCCTTCCCATCATGCACCAGCACTCCCCCACTCTTCCCTGTCCCCTCACTGCAAATCTGACCTTGGCTCAATGGCTGAAATGGAGCCTCCGATAAAATCGCTAAGCCTCCGGTCCACCTCATAATCTCAAATTACACACTAATGCCTCATATGGTGGCTTCCCAGAGGGACCTGTTTGAATTTGATTGAATGTTAGTCTGTGCACATGACTATTTTTTATAAGGAGGGATCTATAAAATCAACAACTAGAATGACAATGACCATTTTTGCATTAAAGAGATAGTCTTCATTTTAACACTCATGTCATTACAAACCTGGATGACTTCGATGAAACACAGAGGGAGATATGGGGCAGAATAATAACAGCACTTTGCAGAACACTTAGAAGAACACTTTACTTGTTAATTCAAAATAATAATAATAATAATAATTGTGAACAATAAATACAGAAATTCCTTCATATTAACAGTACATTGGGCCTGGATCTTTACAGATTTTCTTAGAGTGTATGGAAAAAGAAGTCTAGAAAAAATATTTATATATAAATAAAATATTCAGATATGCTGCAATATTCACAAATATATACAGTAAGTGAATATGTGGTGAAAAGACCACATATTCCATAATTAAAAAAAAATAGTTGAAATGCAGCCTGATGGCTTGAACAGATGCAAATAATGCTGTTTGAAAACCTCAGTAGATCTGTCTTTAAAAGTTTAGAAGTTGTAAGTTAAAATCAATTTGGTATTGAGCAAATGAACAGCCTTTTTACTTTGCGCAGCCAGAACAGCTTAATGTCAAATCGTTTTTTGCTAAAAATCATCATCCTTGGCCTTCAAATGTCATTCACATTCATCTATTTAAAAGTCAAGTTAAAATGGCAAAGAGGCCCAACAATTTTGGTTTTGAGTTTGAGCAAATGAGACCTTGAAAAATACTTCAGTTTGTCTGTATGGAAAAAAGCTGCACAAACATTATTTTGTGATCCAAAGAAAAGAAAAAAGTGACATATGGGTTTGGAACAATGTTATTAAATGAGTGAATTCGATTTTTGGGTGAACCATATCCCTTTAACTCCCCACCTCCTTCACCCAGCAAAAACAAATGTTCTACTGCTTCAAACCGTGATGAATTTGGTCTCTAAAAGAGTTGTGCAGGTTGTATTTTGACTGTGCCATTAGTCACCTGGTGATCTTCGCCAGCACAGCAGGGATGCACGCAAGAATTATGAACCGAAAGATGCAAATTTAAAACTGTGGGCTTTTTTTTTGTGTGTGTGATCCAAACTGTGTTTCCAAACGACTTTTAAAAGCATCTGAAAGACGATATTAGCGGTGTGCTTTATTACAAGGCCAAATGTGTTAGAGTAATCAGGACAGATCTGAACCGAGACGGAGAGTGGGCCTCTTGTGCGGTCAGTCACACACACACACACACACACTGGCAGGCCGCCGGTTAGTGGCGGTGAGGTCGATGTCACTATGACGACCTGGTGACAAGCTGTCTGTTCCACTCTTAAACAACCAGACCTGCAGTGAAAGGCACAGCCTATAGTTAGTGTCACTCAGCTTTCAAAAGCACAGGCGAGCTAATGTCCATAATGCTGAAAGCCTGAGTATGTGTGTGTGTGGATATAAGAAGGGCCAGGGAAAGGGATGGGGATTTGTTTAGAGGTTCTGATAATTGAGGGACAGGTTTTTTATGTATAGCTTTCTCTCTCTCAAGCTCTCTCTCGTTCTTTCTATTATCGGCCCTCTTCTGTAAGCACACTGTTCAACCAGGCCACAGTGGGCCCAGGAGAATACAAACAAATAGAAAAGGTTGTTTGATTTGCTAGGCTACAAACTCTAACTATGAGCAGAGGCACACACACTTTCACATTTATTTATATTAAATGAGGGGAACCATACAGTTGTATTGTTTTCAAAAACGGCAAATAATAAAGTTACTGTATTCAACAGTTAGTTCCTCCTTATTGCTCTCTGTATGCAAACTCACACACATACATAATAATAAATGTACATCTTAAATTAGCACATTAACGCAGGAGATTATATTTTTAATAATTGAACAGTGTTCAAAATATATAATGCAGTTAACTGTTAATGAAACTATGAGCATGCGTGTCAGAAACATGCCATGTTCAGCAGCAGCAGCAGCTCTTAAAGTAATAGCAGCCAAATAACCTAATAACCCAGCTGCTGTTATGTCTGTTAATCAGGCATCAATAACTTGTATATGAATAAGTAAATGTATTTATACATACATACATACACTGTGTGTACACACACACACACACACACACACACACAAACACACAGACAGAAGGAGAGAGGTTTATTTTCGTCAACTAGAGCTCTGTTCTGTGCCCATGGGGGCTTTCTGTTCTTCCATAATGGCAGGTCTGCACCTGTCTCCCTGTCCACCACCCCGTGTTCACGGGCACCCAGGTCAGCTAAATATAGCCCCTCCGTCCCCCTCAAATCCACTGCAACCCTGATCTCCTGTAGGTAGAGTGCCATGGATAGAATTACACACACATAAACTACGAGATACTATGTCAATTTACTGGAAAGAAATACCAGTCTGCTGTGCTGTGCTGTTAAAGTTGGTGTGGGACATGCTGTTTGTTGTTTATAAAATGAACTCGTTCACAGTCAGTTCAAGCGTGGAGGGAATGAACGGTTAGAAATTGGGGCGTTTGATGGAGACTTTTGGCAGTAATCTGCACAGGATCAATAATAGGGAATGTTGACTGATAGAAAATCTCATATGTTGGTGAAATGGACCGTGCAGTCGAGTTGAGACGACGGTCCTAGATAATAAAAGATTCCATAAAGTGATTAAGGAAATGTCACGGAATTTCTCTCAGCCAGTTCCACCTCTCGTTACGAGGCAGCAATCAAAGTCTCGCAGAGTGATGGATGGTCGTTATTACCGGTGGAAATAATAATGAGATCGGCCGACAGTGTCAGACATTTCACTCTCGGAGTGTTAGGTCAGGTGAATCGTGATGACAGACATGCATCAAAAATGCAATGAATTCACAGATGCAGAGCTGCGTCACGTCTGTGCTGCCTCATTTCACAGGTTACCGTGTGTGTGTGTCTGTATCGATGCTGATACTAAACATGACAATATGAATACTTTCTATGGCACTGCAGCTTTCATACCGACCCCCCCCCCCCCCCCGCACCTAACACCAGCCCACCCCTCCCCACAGCTGTTGCCGTGGAAACTGCTTGCAGAGCAGGAGAGAACTATTCTATTACTGTTAGGAGGGACAATTCCAAGCATCTTCCTTCAGCAGACAAACCAATAAAACATAACCTGGCAGAGAGAGAGAGAGGGACATAGCAAGACAGGAAGACAGAGAAAGTGCACTGTAAGGTCGCTTACGTCCAACAGCTCATATTACGTCAGATAACGTTGCAAATGAGAATGGTGCGTCACAAGGATGTAGATGCAGGAGAGTGTGTAAAAACGTATGTTGTTGCGTAACCAATAGTTGAGGAAAGAATTACTTTTTCAGCAACGTTCTCTGATCCAGAAACCACTGAGAATTTGAGATAGAAGCGAGCACTTGCATTTTCTGAATTACAAACAGACACCTAGTTGCAAAAAAATACTACATTTTCATCTAGAAAATCAAAATAGGCTTTTTGGTAATTTCTAATTAGCAACGGTGTTTTTTTTGTTTTGTTTTTTGAAAGAAGTCCCTTATGCTCACCAAGACTTCTTTTAAGTGTTTGATTAAAAATACAGTAAAAATAGTAATATTGTGAAATATCAGAAATTATTCTAAAATGCTAATTTGCTGCTTAAGAAACATTTCTTACTAATGTTTGAAACAGTTGTCCTTCTGACTCTGATTTTTTTCCAACTTTTTGGATTAATGGAAAATTCAAAAGAACAGCATTTATTTACATGTTTTGCCTTTCCTGTCAATTTCATGCATAACTGAGTAATAATGTCAACTTCTTGCAAAAAAACAAAAAAAAAAAAACAAGAAGAAGAATTTCTGACCCCAAACTACTGAATGATAACATGGAAGTAGTTCTAATTTCTCATCACTTTATCATGTCATGCTTGGATAGGACACAGTGTAAAGATCTGTTCACACGGTGAAAGATACACAGACTAGGTTAGAATGACTTTGCCATTAGTTAGCAGTAAGTCTGCAGCCAGTTATGACAGTGATGATCACAACCAAGCCCTGCACCTCCACCATTGCTGGCGGAGCATTTTTACAGACATAATTCTCTCCCCTCCTCCACCTCTTCCTCCTCCTTTCACTCCACCTTTCACAGCCATCCCCCCGCTGACATCAGTATTGGATTTATCAGCTCACTCCTCTCATCCCCGAGCCAAGATCATCCATCTGCCCTTATCATCCTTCCCAGCATTCTCCAGTGCTCTTTTCTCTTATTCCCAAAAGGCACAAGGTACAGTAGGTGTTCATGACACACAATACCAACATTTCCATGGAGAAAAAATGTGACAGAGCCAGAAATTTTCAAGAGAATTGGGCTTATCATAAATTCGGAATAACTATGATTTCTTTTTTTTTTCATGTTTTTAAAAACAAGTCTCTCCAAGGTTGTATTTATTTGATCGAAAACACTGTAAAAACAGTATTAATTGTAAAATTATTATCATTTAAAACAACTGTTCTATTTTAATATATTTCAAAGCATAGTAATTTACTTCTGTGATGGCAAAACAGAATTTTCAGCCGCCATTACTCTAGTCTTTAGTGTCGCCTCATCATCAGCAATCATTCCAATATTTTGGTGCTCTATTATTATAAACAATTCTTATTATCAATGTTAATTTTACATTGATGAATTAATAATGAATAAGACGTTCAACTAACAGCATTTATTTTAAATAGAAATCTTTTGCAATATTATAAATGCCTTAACTGTCACTTTTGATTCATTTAATGCTTCCTTGCTAAATAAATGCATTTTTTTTTTAAATCTAACTACGAGCGTGCATCAGGTTTTCCAACAAATATTAGGCAGCACAACTGTAATCTTTATTATTCCAAACATTTAGCCATTACTGAATAGAATAGAATAGAATCAAAAGGCTGTTATTTGAAATGCCAAAAGGCAGTTTCTTTGTTTTTGCTTTTGTTTCACTATTTCCAAACCATTAATATATTCTGATATGGGACGGACCAGTTATCAACCTGGGCAGAGCGATGCCACCCGGGCCCTTATGTATCCTCGCCCCTGGAGGAGAGGAGAGTAAGAGGGTCAAGCAGGCAGACAAACAGGTCTGGAGGGTTGGATTAGAGCCTGGGGAACAGTGAAGATGAAAGCAGAAAGGATCAAATGTTAATCAATATGCAGCACATGCTTTCTGAAGGTTCTTTAGTGTCGCCCTTTTGCATGTGTCGGGCGCCACATTCGGATAATCCATTTTGTTTCATGCATTTGTGTGTAATGGGAGACTGGGAGAATAGAACAGATAAAGTGGT
Organism: Carassius auratus; assembly: GCF_003368295.1. NCBI lineage: Eukaryota > Metazoa > Chordata > Actinopteri > Cypriniformes > Cyprinidae > Carassius > Carassius auratus. Next base: position 18,806 of record NW_020528050.1, read on the forward strand.
CTCTGATGCCTGAATTAGAGAGTTTTGTGTAAAGCAGTGTGTTTTCGGCGAATTTGCTCTAATACTGCCACAATGTGTGCGTGAGGTTTAATTTAACTATAGTATAGGGACAACTTTGTCGCCAAAGCTAGCTAAATCTGACAAAGCCTCATTTGGGGACATCCTGGGATAGCCTTGTTTAAAATAATTATTCAGACAAAGTAAATTATGAAAATTATGTTGTGGTTTTCATTCTGAAAATGATGTATACGAGTAGAGACTAAAGTATTTTGTTTTCTGTGTCCTCGTTTTCTTTAATGACACTGACACTGAAATGTCCTTTCTAAAGACCGAATATGAAAATAACTCCGTGTAAACAAAGCCTTAGTAAATTTGTGTGCTTTGGAAGGGAATTTAAAGCACAGGAAAGACAAGAAGGAAAGGAAGGGAAGATGTGTGAAAAGAGGAAAGAACAGAAGATAACACACACACACTGAGGTCATAGGTGCGAAATTATATACAGAGAAAGGAAACAAGAGAAAAAGAACATAATGAGCCTAATTTGAGAGAATAGATAAAGTGAATTGAGACGGGGCATTGGCAACACTCAGGTCGCTTTTGCATCCGGAGGATCTGTCCTTCTTTCAACATATTCTCCATTAGCTTCACTCAAATAACTTGCGTGTGTGTGTGTGTGTACAGTGGTGGAGCCATTTCATTATGTGGATGCAAGTGCAATCCATCCAGAAACTGGATAAAGCCCACGTCAAAGAGGAAATTAATGGAAAATGGAATGGAATTGTTCACGCCATATTTAATTAAGTTAAAGCTACTTTATTTCCAAATAATATCATTTAACAATGTCAGTACTAGGGACAAGCCACTATAAAATTCTTCTGGCCAATACAATATGCCAACAATTAAATTCATGTTATGGCCATTTTTTGAATGAATGAATTAATACTACTGCATGGTATATCAAGGCTACAATCTGATAAAAGTAAAACAATTAAAATAAAATAAAAAATATATAAAAAGTATTGTGTATAGCATTAAAATATTTACTAGATGTTAAAAAATTCACATTGAGATTTGCCAAAGATTAAAGTGGACACTAGATGATAAGAAAGGTAATCTAAATTTAAAAATTAGCATGCACAATTAAATCAAAAACATTATTATTATTATTATTATTTATATATGTATATGTATAAGTATATGTATAAGTATATATCTATATATATATATATATATATATATATATATATATATATATATATATATATATATATATATATCTATCTATATATATATATATATATATATATATATAAATATATGTGTATATATATATATATATAATTTTTTTTTTTTTTTTTTTTTTTTTTTTTTATGGCCAATAACTGATATGGACCACACTGAACCTGAACAGCACACTATTAACAATATGTTCCAAGTGTCAACTGACTGTGCTAACTGAGAGCAGATAAACAGAAAAAGTTCATGCTGGCAGTCTGGCTTCCTGCGCCTGTGTGTTTGAACCAGATCTCTAAATCTGATCTCTGGATGTAAGTGTAAGTGAATCTTCAGTGCTGCTTCTTCCTCTTCCTACACCCTAGATACTGACACATACACAGACACATCAGATTCCCCAGACACAGCCTTGGCTCTCACCATCTCCACCAGCCTGTCTCTCCCCACCCCGTTGATCACATCCACCACCCTGGAGAAACACAGAGGTTTCAACCTCACACTGAGTTGGACTGAATCGACACTCCTCTGGGGCCCGTCACAGATTTTAAGCAATCTCATACCACCAAAGGGGGACACAAACTCACAGAGACACAACCTCATCATCACACACTCCACAGGAATCCTCAATGTCTCAGTAGTAAGCATAAAGTTCTACCAGAATAAAACATGCACATGAAGTGGGCATGAACTGAATACAAAAGACCGTTTATGTCCAGTAAACACCATCGCTCGGTCTCTTTTTGTCTCGGCATCATTCACACATCGCTCCAATTGAATCACCGCAGGTATACTAACATTTCCTTTCCCAATCATTCCCAAAAAAGAACAGCTAAACTTTAGTTCTCCGTTTGTTACAGAAAGCACATTTGTACTTGTCACTGGCAAGTTCTTGGCAGCAGCTTTATCAAGGAACAGCCTTGTTGAGCGTGTTTTAGTGGCTTTTAATGCCACAAAACAAGAATATATCGAAGGTGTCTGTGATTCAGATCTAAGTTAACCAAGAGTGGATCAATACTCTAATTAAGGGACATTAAAGGTTTGGAAACAGCGGGAAAGCAATTTTAAAGCTGTCCGAGTCTTTATTCTTCAATCAAAGGTAGAGAAAATGCGCTGTTGGCCATACAATGCTGTTCAGTCTATGAAAACCACATAATTCTTGTCAGCTGATAGCAACTAGATCGATTACAAACTTATAAAATACAAATTAAAAAAAAAAAATGTTATAAAGAGATATAAAGCTTCAAAAGAGCATAATTTAATAAAGCATGATCTATCTATTTATCTGTCCATCTGTCGGTATAGGCAAGAATTTTAATATCAATGCAATACTGTTTATTGATATTAATTAAAAATTGGAAAATTAATGAATAGATAAAGAATTCACAACTGAAGAAAATATAATTCTGAACCATACTGAAAAGCTGCTACATTTCTGAACAGTAGGCTACATAAAATAAAAACCAACAGTGGCTGGTTGCTTTACATGTCAGTCAAAACTTTTTTTCCAGTTGATTTCCAAATCAGTGGCATTGGCATTCAGTTCAAACACGTAATCACCGGTCAAGAAGTTCAGATGTAATGGATTCAGTTCAGAATTATGAAAAATCATGTATTCACGAACACCACTGCATCTAACACATGAAAGTGCAATAAAAGCTATAGAAACTAGAGAAGAAAAGCAAAAGGGAATCTAAGACTGATTCATTTCACAGTAGCCATTCCTCAAAAAAAAAACACTTAAACCACAGACCACAGTAAAGAATTACCACAGCCGTCTGTTTTTTTTTTTTTGCTCTGTGCGTTGTTGTAATGGAGTGTGGTGAAGAAACCATGAGGTCAGAATCATCATGCAGAAGATCAAAGTTTTCTCTGAATACTCATTGCCTGGGGCCCTGCCAGTTAACCAGAGCTCTCTTTCTCTCGCCCCCTCGTTCCTTCTCTCAGGTCAGCTTAAAGATTGGATAAAAAAGAGCCTCTGGCATAAGAATCACCCTTTCATCTCTCTAAAGTATTGACTAGGGATGGTCAGGATGGTCAACTAATCGGTAGTTGGTCAACCATTGATGAGTCGATTAGTGATATTTCTTTCATCATTTTTGTAAAAAAAAAAAAAACAAGAAATTTAGAGGGTTTTTTTGAGATTTTGAGGTTTTTAGTGTCATATTTTAGCATGCTATCAGTCAACAACTAACATTAATCTGCATTCTTAAAATTCATCCCCTTCATCTCTGGCAACAAAATCACCTCTGTCGACAGTACATTTGCTTTTTTTACTATATGTTGCACTTTTAAAGGGACAAACCACACAATGGTATTCAATGTTGAGCCCCAATGATTCCATTACAAGAGCAATGCCAGTTTAAATATTCTTGTAAATATTTTCTCCTTTATTGTGCTCCAAAGAAGAAATAAAGCCATACAGGTTAGGAACAATGTGGGTGACAATTTTCATTTTTGGTGAACTGTCTCTTTAAGAAACTGTGTGACATTCAAAATAGTTTCTAATTGGTGGCCCTAAACCAGTGTAATCATACAGGGCTTCCTTAAAACCAACTAGTCATTCAGACAATCCACTGACACAAGTCAGTTTTAAGAATATATATTTTTGCACATCCCAAAAGTTGACACAGTATCACAAAATGTCACTCACTCACTCACTCACTGTTATTCATTCTTTTTTACATTCTCTACTTCACATTGTTACTCTCTGACAGATGTGACAGCTTTTCTGTGCAAAAATGCTAACATAAATGATAAATAGTCAGAGTCTGTCATGAATAGGTGAGATCATTTGTCAAAGTCTAAACCAACATTCCTCATCCCCTTAAGATAATATCAGCATTAAACTTCTACACAAACGTGTTTTGATCTGCTTGAAATTTTGACACTCACATTTTTAAAAACTGAGAGACAATTCTAAACACATCCCGAATGTTTTCAATTTGGAAATGCAGCCCAAACATCTGCACTGTGCCAAAATGTTCCTGTCTGGTATTTTACACAGCCAGCTGGAGCCGATGGTGTGACTAGATTTAAAGCAAAAGGAAAGGACAAAGTGTGTCTGGTCTGAACATCACACACACACATTCACATTAAAATGAACCTGGACAGCTAGTTATCTGTTCCAGAGGAGCAGCTTTAAAAGTAATCTCTTTCTCGCTCTCGTCGCCTCTCTGATCCTTAAAGTGGGCAAAAGCAATAACAAGGCTTTTTTTTATGTATCCTTATGCATTTTTCAATTGTTCGGCCATTTAAATGCTAATGCTCTCATTCAGGGCCGTCTACATTGAATTTCCTTAAAGACATTGCCGTTATCAAGTGGCAGGAGTAGGAAATTTGTGCTTGGTGGTCCGTGAACCCTGTCTTTTATCTGTAGAGAGAGGGAAAAAAGAAAGCTGACACCTTATGCTCTTCACCCTCCGAAACCGCCCATCTCTCTGATGATGAGGCATGAGCGCAAAGGTGGATCAGCAGTATAAACATGACCTCAGACCCTGTTTATGTTATCTAGGCCTAACGAGGAGACCACCAGGCCCCTCCAGAGACCACTCAGGACCACCAGGGATAACAGCCATGTGATTAAGCTAGAAAAACTAGAAACACACATTTCAAAAGTCATGACTGTTTAAATGATTATTAAAGTTTGAAAATACTTGTTTCTTTAATTCTTTATACTAGTTGTCTATATCAGGGATTTTCAGCTTTTTTTAATGCCAGGACTCCAAAATATAATGATCCAATTGTGAGGGCCTCCTCTTCAAAAATATAAAGACAGCTATACATTTTCATGTATAAAGACCCATTTATACTCTGTGGGAAAATATGTGATATTATAAAGACACTGTGTTGTTCGCAAAAAAATAAATTGGCTTTTTTGTTACAATACAAAAGTTGAAGCAAATTGAATTAAAATACTGACTTTGTAAGTTCATCTTTTTTTCTACCATCTAGTGATTCATAATTTTCAAATGTACTTCTAGAGCTCTTTTCACAATAAATACCATCTCAAACTGTCCCCTAGAACCCTCCTGCAGCCCCTCTGAGGCTTTCCAGAAGCGAATTTGAAAATGTCTATTATTTCCTGAAGGTCACAATAAATTCTCATCTTTTGATTTGGCTGATTAATTGACTGTTTCATTGCATCAAGTAAGTAAATAAATAAATAAATGCACATAAAAGCTTTCTAAAAACTGAAGATTAAAACATATTTGTGATTTGGTCTTTAGGAATTTGACCGACCAGTTGAATAGATTGGATAGCTTTGTCAAAAACATCATGTAAAGTTAAAGCATTTGACTTTATTCATGAAACAAAATCAGAACAAATTCATACCCCAAATATTTCAGAAATCCATTCATATGTAAACTTTAACATTAATTTCAATGGGACAATTTACATACAAACGGTTGTATGATTTACTAATGGTTTTACAACATTTGTTCTGCTTCCATTTCATGAATAAGGATCATGGATTGGCTAAAAATCTAATCTCTCATCAGAAGCTGAAGTCACGCACTACCCTAAAATAGCCTGACACTATGCTGAGTCACTCTTTGACTCACATCCCTTCATTAATGAAAAAAAAAAGTGTCAAAACGTCCAGGTAGAGCCACAGGAAAGGCAGTGCTTCCTAAAAACCCTACCCTTCATTGTGCTAAGCCACTTTACGGCTCAGTTCTCTTTCCTTGATCAGCATTCCTTCAGTGCTGATAGGGAGAGTGAAGGGAAACGGTATTATTCCACCTCACTGTGCCAGTACCAACAGAGCATTAATAGAAGACATCCAGCCAAGTCATGGAGGACTGCAAACCACACACATAACGCAGGGCAGTCCAACGCTGCAAACCCCTGGGCTTCATGCCCCATCAAAGATACTCCTTCCAGCTAGTGTAACCTTTTCCTCCTGCTTATACTGACCCAACTAGAGCAGGGGAAATATACGTCACGTGCAAAGGCCTTAGAAGGATCAAGAGAGAGATAGAGAAGAGACAGACAAGATATAGAGATATACAAGGTGATGTCTGCTCTAACAGTGTGGTAAATCAGTGGTAACAAATGGTCTCTGTATTTGCACCTGGTCACATCTGCCTCATATAGGTCGGCTGAGAAACATATTGAGTTTCCGGGAGTGACTACAGGAGGATAAGGAAAGAGAAAAATGGGGAGATGAGGAGATAAGGATGAGGCCGCTGGGAAACAGAGAGGAGGGTTGTAAAAAGCTGATGTTCTCCGTTCTCTAATGCTTTAGAATTCATTACGCTGCTCCTTATCGCATTTTACCTCCTCTCTCCTCTAAATTGCTGTCTTTCTCTCTTGACTTCTTCATATCTCTCTCATCTTTTTCTCTCAACTTTGCTCTCCCTGTGAGTAGTGCTATACGATACAGGACCTTAAGTGGGCCCCTCCCATCACAGGGCCCGGGACAACACTTCTACCAGTTTTCCTGGTTGCTCCTTTATATCTCAGGAGTTCCCAGTTATGACTTTGTTTTAGATTTTTCTTCAAAAGCACCTGAGAAAATATGAAAATGCGACCAGATGAAATAATTGCTAACATACAGTAAAGAAAATATTATTTCATATGGTACTAACCGTAATGTTGCATGATATATCAGGACCATAACCACAGAAAAAAAGGAAAAACAAAAAACTAATCCAAATCAGTAAATAAAACAAAAAAACACAAAAATCTAAATACCAAACAAAACAAAACACAGTCAACCAAAACAAAAAGCAACACAAAACCAAACCAAAACACTAAACAAACACAAAATCAAACCTTCAAACAAAACCTTCAGAGGAAAAAGCAACACAAAATCAAACCAAAACACCAAACAAATAACACAAATCATACACACAATAAAATAATATATATATTATATATATAATTTGATAATAATATAGAAAAATATATAATTGTATATTTATTTAAAATTGTATATTTATTTAAAATATCTTTGTTATGAGCTTCCTCTAGGTCTCTCTATCTTTTTCTTATCAGTTCTTTGAGATTGCCCTGTTTCAGGATTTAGAACGACAGTGGCAATCCGTGTACAATTTACAGCTCTTGGTAAATAATGGCAACACTTATCTTATCAGGAGTAAGATTGCTGTTTGCATAGCTGGCAAGCTATTTTGCTGACTGAGCCCTGCTGCTGTATGGACGCCATGGGCCCTGCGGAGTAATCTTCAGTTAAGGATTGTTTTTTTTCTCTGAATCCAGGTGAAATATGGCCTCTCTCCAGGGCCGTGGTGGTCAGTGCCGCTCACTCAAGAGAAGACCGCTCAGCCGTGTCCATTCAAAGCCGAATCAAACACTGTTAACCATACCCTTCTCTCAACAACCATCTGAAGAACTCTACAAACGCCCAACTCATTTCAGCCTGGGTATAAACAGATGCTACTCTCCACTTCCGAGAGTACAAGATCCTACTGGAGGAGAGCCACAGGGAGCATGAGGCCAGATCTTAAGTGTGTGTGTGATCTGTTAGAGATTTCTCAGTTGCGCTCTGATTTGAGTGTCGGTTCTTGTGTGGTTGGACAGAGTCCTTATGTGGGCCATACACTTCAGTTTGAGGCTGCTGAAAAACACAATACACATCACAAACACACACACTTAAATACATCTCCAGTGCAATAATAAAGCAATTTATCTGTCTATATTGTATTTTTGGTCTTTTCCAATAACAAAAAATGTTGAAAACACTTGAAACCAGATCATCTGCCATAAACTCACAGTTCCCGCAAGAGCACCACTGCTCTTTATCTAGTGTACAAGGCTCTGAAAAAATGAAGCCATTTAAAAACTATGACTCAGAGATATCGGTATGAAACTATTCTCACACACACACTGAGGCCACACCATGAGCTTTGAGTTCGTTACAAGTTTATTCGGATTCCAGTGGTCTCATGGTGTCCAAGTCTAGTGTTGTGCCCCAACTACAGTTTAAACTTCACCAATATGCACGCACACCAAAACCATTCTGCATATTATTTGCACACAAAAATGTATTTTTTTTCTCTCTCTCTTGAATAAAAGAGATTTGGCAGTGTTTAATTGTGTCTATTCCCACTAATTGAAGCGTGTGTGAACACTAATTAAAACTCAGGGGGAGAGAAATCTCTTGATGCATGCTGGGAAAGTGTGTGAGGCAAACAATGACAACAATGCAGTGACGGAAAGAGGCACATAGCCTAGATACATTACCAACGAGAGTTCAGTTTGACCGATCACACACACATACAAAACCACACATGACTCTAATACCATTTGGACTATTTATCTTCCTCTCTCACACTCTTCCATATCTTAAAGTCTATATTTGCATATGGAGTTCTTAAAAAGAACTGAATTTGGGTTGCTCCTTGGTGTTTATGTGCATACTAATCAAATCTCGTGTTTATTAAAAGCACAAAGTACAGAAAAGAGTTTTAATGACTTATAAACCAGATTCCTCCAATTCTTTAAGCATTTAGTCTCCACAAAAGGTTCAAACAGAGCGCACATTCACACTCACCATATATGGAGTCACTTCCTCCCTTGTGAATACTTAGACCCATTATTAATGAATGTGACAACTGTAATTCAATAACTAATACAAATGTAAAAATATAATACAAATGTCACTAAAACAGTCTGGTATAGAACAGAACTGACAAAAAAAAAAAAAAAAGTAATAATAGACTACTTGTCTTTTGGTTCATTGCCAAACATTATTTAATAATACACAGGAACTGTGTTATTATGATATCAAATATGTTATATATATCACCATCTTTCCAAATGAGTCCATACAATTTAAAGCAGCCACTGTCACCATCAAGATCTTTTACTGCACCTTATTAGAAGACAAACACTATCTTAATATTTCTTCACTTAGCTAGCGGCAATAGATTAAACAACTGGCATCCTTGTTTCGATTCACAGCAACATAATTATGCACTTGCACTTTGGGAAGTGACTTCTGTTCAGAACAAACAAAAAAGTGCTAAAAAGGAATTTCTTTACTTAAATGCAACTTTCATTCTTTAAACTACACAATGGTACAAGGCCAAAGAGAATGTTATTGCGATTAAGAGCTACACGTGGTTTTGAACTAAATATACAGCAGGAATGTGAACAGCAGCTATTATTTTTTTAGCGGTAATGTCCACATTTTTATAAACTGAGACTTTAATGAGCTGAGAAGGCCACTAACTGTCCCTTTAAGGATTAATAAAGCAAAAATCTGTATAAATAATGTTGAATACAAACAATGAGGCTGTGGTGGAGCTAACAGTACTAGGCTGTTGTTTAATTTCCTCTAGAGACCCTCGGCACCAGTTCACTGATGTTAACTGATGTGAAAGCATTAGACGGAACAAATATTCAACATTCATTCTAGCAGACCTAAGTAAAGGTAGTGCCATATTTAATTTTTGACAGGAATAAAAAAAAAAAACAAGGCTGTAAGGAACAGAAGTATGTTGCGTTCAATGGATCGTACTGCTGTTTGACAACCTAACAATTGTTCAGCTGACAAAACATCTTTCTAAAAAACTTCCAGTAGACAAAAACCTCCATAAAATATTAGAAAATTATTATCTAGGAACTTTATACAGTGTATGCCATTGTAAAACCATTAAGTCTATCCCTCACAGCCTTGTTTTTATTCACATAAAATCAATATGGCATCTACCCATATTAACATCACGGCATGACAGAAACGATTAAAAGAAGACTCCTGTTCCATCCGATTTAGTGGTTATGTTATTGCGGTTACTTGACTTGCCTACTTTCTTTAGCACAACTGATGCTGAAACAACACAGAAAGTGTGAATAAACTGCATTGTTTACTGAATTCTCCTCCCTCTCAGAATCCACATTTGACTTCATGCAGTTTGCTTTATTATAGCTAACTTATTCACATGGGTTATGCAGTTCAAACTGGTACTTACTCTGCAACAGGAAACCCTGAGTTCATCTTTAATACGTACACTTTAGACACTTAAAATAATCTCACACCCCTCCGTCATTTCTGTTGATTAAGGCATACTATAAACAGAGCTATTTACTGTGATCATCAGAGGCTTCACATACAAAAAAGACTTTAGACTTCAAAGCTGCAATATTGTTTTAACACCAACAGCGTAATTGTGCCTGGGCTAAAGCACATTTCCCTCTGCAGACAAATCAGCAAATAGCCTGCAACTCAAGTCAGAGATCTTGTCTCTAGTGGAAAAAAAAATGAGAGAGGGGGAGAGCTTCTCTCTATTCTTTTTATCATTCATCTAATTTTGTGGTTAATTAAGTAACGAGTGTCTCTGGGGCTTCCTCGGTTCCGGAGTCAGAGCTAAAAATCTATCAAACCCATCCAAGTGTCTGCGCTCTTGTTTCACTCCACACAAATGAGTCTTCTTATTGCAATAAATATACACACATGCCATGTCATTCGGTTACACAGTGTCACACTCCCACACTTTGTCTCACATTTTCAAACACTCCTTCCAACAGTTGATTGGAAATGATGATGATTCTCAGTAATGATCTGACTAAGAGCCATCGGCCTCTTTTCCTCCCACTCAGGAACAGGGCTTCCAGGATGTGTGTGCTTGTGTAAGTGCGTATCCCCCTTAGTCCCAGACTCGATCTCTCGTCCAACCTCAGTTTCTCTCACCCTTCATCATAACCCTCACCAGAGGCTCATTCATTTCATATCCATGTACGTTTCCTGGCCAAAAGCACACTATGTCCTTCCAAAACAGACCTCTGAATGCTGTAGCGGAAACTATGCAGCTCATGCAGGAGACTCCAACGACTCTCACGAAATCCTCTCCATATACAAGTTAGCCGAAAACTACTGGTTTGAAAACAATACTTAAGCCTGCAATAAAATAATGGGTCAACATTTTATATAAAGTGTCCCTAATACCTGTGTACTTACATAGTAACTAAATATGTATGTAGTATGTAACCACAGTGTAAGTACACATTGGTACATAGTATCTACAGCTGTAATAATTCTGTAACTATACATATGTAACAACCCCAGGCTGGTTTGTGTAAGTACAAATAGGTAAGAGGACATATTTAACTACATTTTGTAACAACAAGTATAAGAGTAATTGGAACCATTTGATCCAGGGAGTCGAGATGGGTAGGTTTAGGGATATGTAAAGTTGGAGGAGTTAGATCTCAAGTTAAAGTTGGTGCACCACTGTAATACCAGTGTACTTACATGGTAACTCCTCAGGAACTGCCACTTAAGTGTAACATTCTGGACACCAACCACAATTTATATGTAAAGCCTAACTTACTGACCGCTTTTGTGTAATAAATATAATAGTAATTACATGATAAATCTAATATAAAGTGTAACACTTTCGTTATACATTTGTACTTTCATTACCAAAAAGTGTTGTTACCAATGTCCTGTTACACATTTGTACTTACAGATACCATTCAGTCGGTTGTTACATATGTGTAGTTACACAAACATTAGAGATGTAGATATTACCGATGTGTACTTGCACTGTGGTTACATGATACGTACACATCTAGTTACTATGCAAGTACACAGGTATTAGGAACAATATAAAGTGGGACCAAATAATGAGTGCAAAGCAAAAGAAAACTAAAAATAAACAAATAAAAAAAACACAATAAAACTTAATCATTTTAATAGTCAGAGCACTCAACGCATGGCGGAATAGTTTGACTTGAGTGGGTGAAGACATCCCACAGGCGATATGTCTTGAGATGCTGGTGATACGGATAACAAGAACGGACAGAAATTAATTCCTAACAACTGGCAGGAAATTACAGATCACTCTTCGTTTTGATGTTAACAACTTTCAAACAACAATCTGGTCATCCATAGGAATCATATCTCAGACCATGTTATATGTAAACGCATCGGCAAAGCCAAGAGTTTTTTTTTTTTTTCAAAATAAAAATAAAAATAAAAAACACTTTTAACACATTTTTTAAAATTACGCATTTAATCCTGTTTGTGTGTGTTTGAATCCAAAAACTATGATTACAATAGTTTACCGCTACAGCAATTGCTTTTTTCAGGAACATAGATGAGATTTATTATTTAATTCTGTATTATTTTTTTGTTCATACTCAAATGCAATACTTTTTATGGCTTGACGGTGTTAAAATTCCTTAAACAAAAAAAATAGAATCAAAGCCTGACCAAACTTGAATAATGCACGAGCAAGCTTAAATTCTGCAAAAAAACATTTACCCAAAAATGAAAATGCTTTTGCCCATATCAAGAACAATATTGGACCATGCTGAGTATTATTGTTGGAATATATATATATATATATATATATATATATATATATATATATATATATATATATATATATATATATATATACACACACACACACATACATACACACACACACGAATAATTATTAGCATTTGTCAAAATTTATTTATTTACTTCTAATTCTTGTTTCAAAAGTGATTGTGTCAAGAACAGTGGGAGATTTTCATGAACGGCAGACATGACAAATATTGTACAGCTTCCCCTTTAAGACCGAAGTTTGGATCCAATATACTGTTACTTTCTCTCGCAACTGTTTACATTTCCTTAAGCCCTAAATGACAGTGTTTATGAGAATACTTGCATTTGGATGCATATAAGTGTTTATGCAATCATTCAAAGCCAATAAAATGGCAAAAATGCTCACGAGGTATATTAGCAGCTGATGCGCGGGTTACGCATTCCTCTCACACAGAATTGGAGACAATGCGCACATATAGCTCTGTTGTTTGTGTTTCAACGGCCTAAAATCAGTGGTTTTAAACTGCTTAAAAATGCATGCAAACATTAAGTTTTCGTGACCACGTGCACAGCAACGTGACGTGAGTGTGACGTGGAACGTGACGTCTGCCTGCATCTAAGTGTAATGCATGTCGTCATTCAAATAATGAAAACGTATTGCTGTAAACAATGTATTTAGCGGCACCACAAGATAAACGATAGAGTTTTAATTTTGTCCATCCGACTTATATCATCATATCGCCCAGCCCTAGAGTGTCATGTCAAATAAATCTAAAAATCGCATTAAAATGTAAATGCAAAACCTTGCTCTATAGGGCTGAATTGGAACTGCAGTGAGTTACGGTTCTCTGTATAAGACTCAAGGTCTGTTAGAGGCACTCAACACAGCTGAAAACCCTTGAAGGAGAGGACACACACCAACACACATTAAGGGACTTAAACGGCCTCATGGCCTTGTCCTCCATCCCCAGAAGAGAGCTCCAGAGTTCTCAGACCAGTGTCTTTCTAAATCAGCACACGCAGCACATTTAGACATCCTACCCAGGGTCCTCTCTGGGCTCCCCGGATGGCTGCGCTGATGCAATGTACTTAATTGGCGGCAATCAGGTCACTGGTTAGATGCAGAGCTACTCTGGGGCTTCTCTGGAAGCTAGACCATGGTTAACCTGGGCATCAGCCCCAAGTGCCTTAAAATCAGGCTGCCCTACAGTTACAAAGCCTAACTGTATCATGTCCTGACAGCATTACGTCATCCTGGGTCGTTTTAGCAGGGTCACTCCATCTATATTAAGCCGATTCCGTAATGGCAAGTGGATAATGTTGTCCTCTATATAAAGCAGTGTCATTAATGTCCAAATACTCCTAAAATACGTGATTGGCCCAAGTGGGCCCAAAGAATTTTCCCTCATGCTATTATAAGCAGAAAAAATGAACAACGCTTCCTGAAATAACGTTTGTACACAATACACAACCCCATTTCCTGCAGCATGCACATGGCACATTTCTCTTTTCCTCCTGTGTTCTTAGGCTCACTTTTCATATCTGCATTTTTAAGCACTGTTGCTTCCCTGTGAGATAATTATCATAAAACTGTTTACCTAAAACGGCGTGTTTATGTTTTTGCATTCGCTACATCTCCAAGCCTCTTTAAAGTCGCATATTGAGCAGCGAGAAAGCAGCTGGGTTATTATTCAAACCGCTTGTCAGGAGTCTTCGGATCTTCACCGCCGACTGATATTAAGGACGTTACACCTGCTGCTTTTTATTGGATGTATAAAACAAGACAGCCATTATTAACTTTCCGAAGTGCAATACATCAGCATGACTCGCAAATGTCGCTTAATTGTTGGGATCAATCTCCATTTTCAGCGCCACCAGATCTCATCTCTTAAACATGCTTAAACACTTTAGCACGTAGATGTGCTGGAAGTGTATTCATGACCTAGTTTAAGACTTCGCCAGTAACATAGTTATCAAGTTATCAGCAGACCCAGAAATTATCTGCTGGATTGTTTAGTGCTGATTTGGGAGGAAAATTCTCCAGTATTGATCAAATTCTTATTTGATCATTTAGAGCTGAAATAAGAATCAAATTAACCAAAATATTTAATCGAAGGACCAGAAGGTGTCTTTTGAAAGAAGGGTTGGTCAAATCGGTTGAGATTTTCATAAACAGATATGCCTAATATCAGACAAGTTTATCGAACACGACAAATATCATAAAGTGCGACTAATGAAATTACAGCCCTGCTCCAGTCTCTGATTGCTGAGTGTGAGTGTCAAGATTTAGCCACTGTTCATGGTCATAATCACTGTCATTAATGAGCATGGTAATGCAATGCAGAGAATTTGCTTAAGGTCAGCTCAGCTGGAGCCCAAGGGATCTCTGGAGAGCTGGGTCCTCATCAAGAAGCTAAATCTTTTTTTTTTTTCCTGCCAAATCTGACAATTAGAACAAAGAAAGAGCGGAACCATACTAGATGCAAGTATGCAAATGTTTGGAAATAAAAAAACTAAATACTGTAACTGTTTTCTTGTTTAGTCTTAAGTTTAATCAGGGAGTGGTATATCATACACTACCATTCAAAAGTTTGGAGTTGGTAAGATTTTTTAATTTTTTTATTATTATTACTTTTTTTTAGGGGTGCATGATAAATATCAGCCAATAATTAATGCACATCCCATCAGTAAAGCCAGTTATCTAATCAGCGGTAGAGTAAAGAGTTTTGCCATCAAATGAATAAATACAATTTCAGAATGTACTAAAATAGAAAATTAATTTAAATTGTAATATTGCTGTTTTTATTCTATTTTTGATGGAGTAAAACTGCAACCCTATAAAGCAAAAGAAACAATCTAATCCATTCCAAACTTTTGAATGGTTTTTGGGTTGCATTACCAAGTGTATTCTAATAAAAAATAATAATGAGAAGCATCAGCATTCAGATACTTTCATAGAGTATGTTCAATTTTAGTTTGACAAACATTGATGGTGGCACTTCCAGTTTTGTTCAACTAAGATGGCAAAAGGCAAAAACAATGTTTTTATAAAACTCCACACATTAAGAAAGAGAGTGTGATTAAGGAAAAAAATGTGACTCTCAGGATTTGGCTTGGAAAGAATTAATCAGGAAGGTTTAGCAGGGGAACAGACCTGAATACACAACAGACTCACATCTCCATTCCCACAGTCAGTCTGGAATACAAGACCCCTCCCTGTAATCACAGCAATATTTCAACTCTAATCCAGCATGCTTAGGTCTTCAGCTAAAACATCCTCCATCTCTTGCAGGCACCAGCAACGCTGTCCACTATATTCTGGAAAAGCACTCCAGATTCAAACGATATCAGCACCCTACTCACATGTACTTAATGCAAGTTGTCTAAGTGGGTCGAGGGGTCTCCGCAGGGATCTCATAAGCCACACGGGCTGTCAAGAAGCAGCTAGGTATGGCTGATAAGAGAACCCTGCTGCTTCATTACTGAGCCAGGCCAGAATGAGCACTGAGCTCCGATGCCCAAAATCACACCAAGACAAGTCCTGCATCCTTCATCGCACCCTGGGCACTATGCATTAGGGGAAGAATGGTTCTCTGTAAAAAAAAATTAACCATACAGTTCTCCACACACAGTTCGGCATGCACTAGGATTGCAGTTCAATTTAAATCTGACAATGCATCTGTAATATTGTTTGTTATAAATAACAGATGCAAACCATTCACTCATTCAATGAGAATGTCATATGCTGAAATATGAGCAGACATTTATTCCGTCATCATGCTGATAGCGCGTGTGCACAGGTGAGACCTGAACAGCACATGTTGATATCTGTGTTTAAACTTGACTCATTTAAGCCTTGTGAGTTTAAACATTTAAGAGCCAGAGGAAAAGAGCTTGCATGCGCTCATCCGAAGCATGCAAATATTAAGCGCTCTCTGTAATATTGTGTTTGAATGGACCAATTCACACAAATATTATGTCAAAATGCCCGTCTTGGTACATATCCTATATTTCTGTACCAAGAAACTGTTAGACCCTACCTAAATTTAATATTGTAAAATTATTATTATTTATTTTATTTGTATATTTGCACTATTGTATTTAATTGTGCTGTTGCTTATAGTTATTTTATGCTATATGCTTTAATGCTATTGCATTTTCGTTATTTTTATTTCACAGTATAGTGTTTTAACGAAACATAGCAACCATACCGAAACCGTGACTCTAAAACCGGGATACAAACCAAACCGTGAGAAAGCTGAACCGTTCTACTCCTACTAGGAATGTACAATTCATCCAGAAAAAAATAAGAAAAATCCCAACTGTGCACAATTGAAATGGCAAATTAGGAGTGTTTAAACCAGATTGTTAACCATCAGTAGACTGTTTTTGTTCTGTTCTAAACTTCAGGTGGAACTGTGCAAACCTGCAGTGACAGCTTCAGTGATTGTAATGGGATGGGAGTGCTCTGGTATTGTCACATCGCTCACTTAGTGTGTATAATTTATTCAAAATGTGAACAACATTTTTGTTTTTCCTGCTACTAAGTGGGCCAGCGTGAAGTCAACCATTTAGGCACTTGCAATTTGGTCTTGATTTACTGATGTACAAAACAGCAATAAATTAACTCAGGAACACATTACTAGCAAAAAAAATCCAATTTACAAAAAACTGAAATAACATTGGAAATGAATCAGAATTTTAAGGGTTAGAAATGCTATGGTAAAAACCCTGTTTATTGGTTAACACTAAGTTCCTTTAATGTATGATGTGAAAACTATAATAAATGGACATTTCATAGAATTTTACGGTAAAATGCTGTTAAATATACAGCTTTTTATAGTAAAAAACAATAACTGACATATTTAAATAATTAGGCCCCTGTTTCTTCTTAGATTTTTTTGTTAAAATAATATTTATTTCTTTGGGTTTTTTGTGTGTCATCATGTTGGTGTTTTGTATTTTTGTCTATGATGCTGTGCAACATGCATACATACATACATTCATGTTGATATTCGTGGTTTACAGGGAATCTCCATATATATATATATATATATATATATATATATATATATATATATATATATATATATATATATATATATATATATATATACACACACACACACACACACAAAGTATTATACTACCGTTTTATATTGTCATTATTTATATTATTAATATTAATTCGCAATATTTACCAGTAATCATTCAAAAAAAAAAAAAAAAAAAAAGTAACAATAGGCTAATTTGCTTACCAAACAATGAACCAAGCTGATTAGGTATTTTTGGAACTGAAACAAATGCTAATCATCTCTGAATGAATAAATATCAAGCAATTAATCTGCCTGGATGATTTCTGTCTAACTACATCTGACTTCTCTTAGAGCAAATTCTATTTATCGAATTTAATAATCATAATTACAGTATCAACAGAAATAATTTACAGTTATAATCGGTCATAATCGTGCAGCCCTACAGGGTACAAACGCATAGGGGCCTGTCTAATCAGAATCTTGGATCATTAACACAAATCCTCTAATTAACCTGTTAAGTATGAGAGCGGCCTGCAAATGTGGCTCACAGTGGCTCCAGAGACCAGCGTGTGTATGTGCACACACAACTACAGGGTCGTAGGGGTTTCAGCTTTGTGCATTGCAACTGGCACTTTGTTCTTATGGTACAAAGGGAGAAAGAAACAGGAAAAGCAAGAGAAAGACAGAAGCTCATTTGAAGCAAACAAGATAAAAAAAAGTGTTATAATATATTTCCGACATGAAAAAAAAATCTACAAGTAGAACTGAGAGAAAGAATGAGTCTAAAGAAAGGGAGAGATTGAGAATGAAAGAACTAAAACTGCTTAGATGTTGACTTCGGGTATAAACATAAAAGACAAGTGACATATTGAGTGAAGCTCCTTCAGGTTGAGGTCTGAACTCTCCTCCGCTTCACACAGCTCCACCAGCGGTGAACTCTCACAGAGGGGTGAGAAAGAGACAGAGGCTGAGAAGAAATACAGAGCCGAGTTATTATATTAATGAACTGCTCCAAGCAGCAGCTGCCTGCAGAGATGCCGAGGCCCTGCTCAGCCGTTCCCTTTTTCAGAAGCTGCCGGTTTCAATCTGACAGGCAAATGGGGCAATGCCACAACACCCGCTGCTGCTGATGCTGATGCAGAAGGCTGTCTCCAAAAGAGAGTCAAACACACACTTTATCATTCTCTCATCTATTCCTTTCTCAATGTCTCTGCTCCAAGATGAGCAGTTATGTAAAGATGCAGGTGAAAGCAAACAATGTCTTTCAGTTTTTCCTTCTGATATGGATGACAAAGACATAAAGGCCACATTTGCATCTCCAGTATTTAAAATAAGAGTTATTTTATTAAATCATTAAAAAACTCAGTGTTATCATTTAAATTCACTGATTACAGTTATCAAATCAAAATCAAGTTATCATTACTTCGAGAAATGGAATATAATATATAATCATAATGTAATATGCAAGCAAAATGGAAACTTTAAAAGATATTTCCTACACCAAATCAGCATATTAAAATTATTTCTGAAAGATCACGTGAGCCTTAAAAATAATAATAATTAAAGACTGCTAAAAATTACAAATCACAAATAAATTACATTATAAAATATACAAAAAAAACTTTTTTTTTGAAAAAACTCATACAGCTTTGGTGAGCATAAGAAACACTTAAAAAACAACTTTTTGAACAATAGTGTATACCCAAATGAATCGAATCAAAATGAAACCAATATGGAACTGAGAGCTTGTGAATTAGGATCAAACTGACACAAATTGATTCCAAGCCTTAACTCGAGCCAGTGATGAGAATGTACTTGCCAGTATGAGCAATATGCATCAGACAGTCCACGAATGGTTCCTGGCCATACCATCAGAGCCATAATCTCTCACTTGCATCACAATTTTAGGCTTGATTAATATTCACAGTAGGGATTTCTAGTGTTTTTTTTATTGATGTCACATGGTAATTACTCTGTCATCTCTCGCGTGTGTAATTTTTGCGTTCGGTAGCGAGGGTTTATTATGCCTTTGTGTTGCATGTTTGGTGTCCATTGACAAATCTGACTTTCAAGCATTTGTTAGGTTTAGCTTACAGTCTGTTTATAGAACTAAACATTGCAGCATAGAGAATGTTTACCATTAGTGGACCCGTGCGAAATGAAAGGGGACGTGAGAGAAAGCAGGAGAGTGAGGTTGTGAAAAACGAAACAACTGGTCCAGCTGTCCCGGAGACTCTTATCTCATAAATAAGTGGAGAAATCTGACCCAAGGAGCCCCAAGCTGTTCTTCCATAACTAGCGTGAACACCAGGCTGTTCCTCCACTGTGCTGCTTCAAAGAAACATTGTTGTCACCACTTATGGCACCAACGACAGTCGTGAGAAACAAGGCAGGTTGAAACCGCCCTAAACAAGCCAGCGTGAGAGAAAGAAAAGCGGCGGCCTTAAAAGCCCAAGTGCCATCTTTAACATTTGGCAGAGCCAGTGCTCTCCCGTGTCGGAGAGATTGTGCAGTCGACCCTGGCGGCTATGCAATTAAAACTCCCTCATACAGAGATTCATCAATAAACCTAGCATTAAAAAAAGCACTCGAGATTGTTTACCACAACATATTCCTAGCGTGATCTGGAAAGGTTTTAAAAAATCCCAGCCAATTTGCTCAGTATTTACACACAGCCCTTGCGGGTCCCTCGGCGCAGTGAGGAGCCGTATGTCGACCAGCGCTAATGTGGTGACCCGATGCCACAGCGTGTTGTGCTTCATTTAACCCCTCGCAGATCTTGAAGTCATGACAGACATGGGGCAGGAGGACAGAGCAGAGCGTTCTCAGGGACGATGGTCTCTGGCTGATCATTTCTAGAGTTTACACTAGTGGTATCACGTTTCCTCGAGTACAGCGGCGGCGGTGGAGCTGGGCAAAGGCTGAGGGAGAGAGTGAAATAAAAGGCAGGGGTGACATGCTATGCAATTTATACTGGGGGGAGCAAATAGATAATTGTTTTAAAGGTTAGGCTGTGAGCAAAGCATAAACAAGCCATTCCTGGATGATTGTGTGTGTGTGTGTAAGAGAGAAAGAGAGAGAGAGGAGAGAGATGAGAGAGAGAGATGTCCCTGGGGCAGAAAGAGGAAGAGTGTGTCACATGATTGGCCAGGCTGTCCTGCCCAGGATACAAGGCTCTCTAATGCCAAAGGTCTGTGTGTGCTGAGAAAGGGGATGGAAAGACTAATTCTGTTCTTTAAGATAACAGACAGAAAATAGGAGCTACAATTATAGATCTCTCAAAAGCTCACAGAAGATAGATCAGCCAAAAAAATGAAATTTCTGTTATCATTTATTCCCCCTCACATTGTTCCAAAACTGTATGATGTATTTTTGATGTATTATTGCTTCAAAAATGACAAACAATATCATAGAAGTAATCAGTATAACATGAAGGCAATATTCACTAATAATCTTGCCCTCCTTTGAGCTGTTAATAACAGAGTCAGTGAGCTTAACTCAAGAATCAATTCAGATTTGTGAACTGAATCAATTCACTGAGAAGAACAACTGACTAAAAAGAAGGATTCATTCATAAAATGGACTAATTTGGTTTTTGAGTGCCACTCACTAATTCAGTGATTAAAATGAATTCAATTTAAGCCATAACTGCATGCGATATTAAGACTTGTTTTTAGAAATAACATTTTCCTTAATTGGAAATTCAACTTTTTCCTGTTGTAAGATATTTTTAGAAATGCCTCAGTCTTAATTTGGTCCACATGATGGAGAATAATGGTAAGCAAAACTGTCGGTTGCCAACATGTGTCAAAATATCTTTAGCATTCAGCATGTTTGGAACAGCACCAGGGTGAAAAAGACGACAACAATATACTATTTTCTGTTCCTCATAAGACAGACAGACATACAAGTTTGGAATGACATGAGGGCGAGTAAATGACAGAATTTTCATTTTAGCTGAACTTCTCCTTTAAAGAGATTTAGACATTTTTACTGCTCAACACAACAAAATCCGAGTGGAGGAAAAAGTTTGCTTTGCAGCGTGACAAAACCAAAGAAACACTTGCAGGATTAAGCATGCTGAGGTGGGAGTTAGCGATGCTAACGGCTGAGTTAAGATTCACAGTTCAACTCAGAAAATCTGTTACTCTCTCTCCCCCTCTGTCTCTCTTTTGCTATTCGGCCTGACACAGAAATGCCAGCCTACTCTGATGCTGACCACAAAAACAAGTTATTAAAAGGCTTGAAAGGGGTTCTGAATATTCACATGGGGGATTTGAGAGGAGAGGAAATGCAGAAGCTTGACAGCGGGGTGAGCAGTCAGACTCCTGTCTCACTAAACGATTCGAACACAAATCCATTCAGGTCCTTATGAGCACACGGGTGAAAAACATTTACATACAAATACAAATATGCCACCACACACACAAACACACATTCACACATACAAAGGCTACAGAATCTGATTAGCATTATTCCTCTTCACTAGAGCAAAATCCATTCACTGTGAATGTGCTGCAATTGATTTGAAATACATTAGCAAATTTTCATCTGAAACCAAGAATTGCAATCCCTAATCAAACGGTTGAGAGCTCTCCCTCTCTCCATTCCCCTCTCTTCTGTTTAAATGCACGAGCCCAACATTGCTCTGTGTTTCCCTACATGGAGAAGTGCTCTTAACAAGCAAGGACATTCAACATCAAAGATTTTGGGTTTTTTGTCAGGGCATTTCAACTGAGCGCCAGATTGATTCGTATGGTGTCTATGTGTGTGTGTGTGTGTGTGTGTGTGTGTGTGTGTGTGTGTGTCTGACATCATCCCAAGAGAGCACCAGACTGTGTTACAGCAACTGCCCGCTGACACTAGACCTGTTGCCTCCAGATGGCCTCCGCCACACACACACACACACACACACAACACACACACACACACACACTCAAACCGTTCTCTTCAGCACAAGAGTGATATCTTTTCATCTCCGGTTCAATATTAAGTGTTCTCTTTCACCCTCCATAAGCTCCAATGCTGTACATTATTAAGTCTCGTCTGTAGTTAAAGTCATAAACAGCTCTTTGTTGTACTGTATTGCAGTAGTCATTGCCAATAAAGCTTTATTGAATGTGCAGAGACAGAGAGAGAAGAATCTATACAAGACATTAACAGACTATAACAAAAAATCATGTAAAACTAATTGCAATATGAAAAATACCCAACGAT
>NW_020528051.1:0-56464 GCF_003368295.1 Carassius auratus
AAAGCATCTTATCATAAGTGCATTATCTGCAGACAGAGAAATGCAAAGTTTTCGACTGCCTAACACAACACAAAGTACCGATAAGAATACCGTTAAAGTACCGGACCGTTAAACAGTATCGGTAAGAGTAGTAATACCGTTAAAACTTTAACGATACCCATCCCTACTCGCTGCACACTCTCTACCTATGCCCAGTACTACCATCAGAAGATAGGCTCATTTTATGAATACCTTTGTGAAGGTGACATACAGTGCTGTATTTACACAATTAATGTTGACTATTCAAAAGATTTTGTCATTGTTTAAATCATAAAGTAATGGCTCACTCCTAAAACCTAAATTCAGTCATCAACTCTTAACCTCCTTAAAAGTAGAAACTTCTGAAAGGTTTCCATTTGTATATAAATAACAAAGAGCTGGTTAGCACAACACTGGATTTTTTTAAACACAATATTTATCTCGCCTTAGAAACAGTCAAACAGCGCTCCCTCAAACCATTTTGTGAGATTTGGAAAACTACAAATTGTAAGACAGCTGCCACTGCTAGCCATTGTCGCACAGTGCGCTCACCAATCAAACAGCTGCGTTGCGCGTCTCAGTCTCTCAAAAACCAAACAAGTTCTCTCTCAAGAGTAGGCTAATAATCAGCTTAAATACAGATACATTTTGTTCTACATGTTTGCATCTTTACAGCACACACACATTCCCCACATACAGATCCCCTGTAAAGACCTTGTCTCAGAGGAGCACCAGGACAAGACCACAAGAAACAGATGATTCTTCTGCACAATCTGACTTTGCTGCAGTCTGGAATTTAACTACTGGTTTCGTCTTTACAGGGGATCTGTATGTGGGGAATGTGTGTGTGCCGCAGCTGTTTGATTGGTGAGCGCGCTGTGCTTATTCATTCATTCGTATCATATCGTAGCCTAAGCTTTAAATCATTGCCTTGTTTATATTATATTTAAATATATACAAATAATAAAACGTGTATGATGTATTAATATAGGAAAAATTAATCTTGCAAAGCTCTGATTTCTGAGAGATGCACTAGAGACAACAACAATGCAGTGTTTGATTTGCACTCTTTTCATTCATAAAGTTTACATTCATTCACTTCACAATCGTGACTTTAGAGGTCTGTGTATAATATTGCGGTGATCCCTTCAACTGTTATCTAGCAAACACCGGACAGTGCCAGCTTCAGTTGAGTACTCAGGAAGAATCATTTCCTTGTCCTTTATTTGTTTTTGAAGCCATTATGCATGCCATTCCGAATTAGGTATTCGGCTTCAGGCACAACCCTAAATTATTACATTCAATATTTTATTTTTACATGCAACATAGATAAGGTCATATAAAGTAACAGCTCCATGCAATATTGTAATCCTAAAATTCACATCGTACTTGCAAACACTTTGTATGCATTATTTGTTAATGCATGCTGGAGTAGTCGATTGTTTCTGACAGTGCCAACTACTCTTTCCAAGCACTAGTACTGTGACAAGGAGTCAGAGGCGTTCGGATCCATGTGCAGAATTTTATTAAGAGAATGGTCATACAGGCAGAAATCAGGAATGGCGTCAGGTGTGTTAGGGATATCCAGAATCATTAACAGTAACAAGCAGAGGCGTCAGGTGTGTTAGGGATATCCAGAATCATTAACGGTAACAAGCAGAGATTGGGGCAGGCAGCAGAGACGGGTTACACAATCCAAGATCAGACATGGGAAAAACAAACACAAAGGAAACCGCTCGGAAATGCTAGACAGGCTAAACAAGACTTCGCAATAAGTGAGAGTGATTGTGCTTTTTTTATATTGAGTGTAAATGAGGTGCAGGTGTGGCAAGGAAATTGGCTGATGAATGAGGTGCAGGTGTGGTAAGGTGATTGTGAAGCAGTGACTCATGGGGAATGTAGTTTGGGTGTGGTGCTACAGTATGAGAGGTGCTAGTGTCCAAGTGACATCTGGTGGTTGATGGGTGGAATGGTCCTGAGTGGAGTGCCCTCTACTGAAGTTCATGGGCATTTTCGCAAATAGACGTCAGTTTGCCTCGCTGATGTGTTACATTTGATGGCTTCAGTCACGGGAAATGAAAGAAAAACACTATAGTTAAAATATATAAAATATTTAATATATTTAATATGTAATATTCACAGATGAAAGTTTGGTACTTATGAAGTTATATGCATTTCTTAGAACGAATTCAAGCAGGATAAATGTCAAGCTTGTGCCTGAACCTGTGATTATATTTTCTCTAAGCTACATGGAATTAAACCATATTTTATATTTGATACATTTAAAAGATGTGCAGTATTATTTATATTATATAAATTATGTGTTATATTATTCAAATAATTTTGGTTTACTTTGCATCAGAGCATTAAAAGTGGTAGCCTATTCTTGCAGTTAACGCCGCGGCACCGTGGCGGTGGTAATACCCATTTAGGTTGTCCAACTACTGTAAGTCTACACAACAAAGACCAACAAAAAGATCATATGAACTGAAAGTTTACTGACATAAATATGTTAGTTTACATTAAATTAATGAAGTAATGATCTGTAAAACATTACATAATGTTTTTAATGATTTATAAATTAAAGTTATTATAAAGTGTTATGTTTTTTAGTTTTTATATGAATTTTCATCATTTTAAAAGCTTTAATTTTGTGGGTTGCCTGATGTTGCTGAAGATGAAACCTTCATTATGCATACAGTATTGTTCAAAATAATAGCAGTTCAATGTGACTAACCAGAATAATCAAGGTTTTTAGTATATTTTTTATTGCTACGTGGCAAACAAGTTACCAGTAGGTTCAGTAGATTGTCAGAAAACAACAAGACCCAGCATTCATGATATGCACGCTCTTAAGGCTGTGCAATTGGGCAATTAGTTGAAAGGGGTGTGTTCAAAAAAATAGCACTGTCTACCTTTGACTGTACAAACTCAAACTATTTTGTACAAACATTTTTTTTTTCTGGGATTTAGCAATCCTGTGAATCACTAAACTAATATTTAGTTGTATGACCACAGTTTTTTTAAACTGCTTGACATCTGTGTGGCATGGAGTCAACCAACTTGTGGCACCTCTCAGCTGTTATTCCACTCCATGATTCTTTAACAACATTCCACAATTCATTCACATTTCTTGGTTTTGCTTCAGAAACAGCATTTTTGATATCACCCCACAAGTTCTCAATTGGATTAAGGTCTGGAGATTGGGCTGGCCACTCCATAACATTAATTTTGTTGGTTTGGAACCAAGACTTTGCCCGTTTACTAGTGTGTTTTGGGTCATTGTCTTGTTGAAACAACCATTTCAAGGGCATGTCCTCTTCAGCATAGGGCAACATGACCTCTTCAAGTATTTTAACATATGCAAACTGATCCATGATCCCTGGTATGCGATAAATAGGCCCAACACCATAGTAGGAGAAACATACCCATATCATGATGCTTGCACCTCCATGCTTCACTGTCTTCACTGTGTACTGTGGCTTGAATTCAGAGTTTGGGGGTCGTCTCACAAACTGCCTGTGGCCCTTGGACCCAAAAAGAACAATTTTACTCTCATCAGTACACAAAATGTTCCTCCATTTCTCTTTAGGCCAGTTGATATGTTCTTTGGCAAATTGTAACCTCTTCTGCACATGCCTTTTTTTTAACAGAGGGACTTTGCGGGGGATTCTTGAAAATAGATTAGCTTCACACAGACGTCTTCTAACTGTCACAGTACTTACAGGTAACTCCAGACTGTCTTTGATCATTCTGGAGGTGATCATTGGCTGAGCCTTTGCCATTCTGGTTATTCTTCTATCCATTTTGATGGTTGTCTTCCGTTTTCTTCCACGTCTCTCTGGTTTTGCTCTCCATTTTAAGGCATTGGAGATCATTTTAGCTGAACAGCCTATCATTTTTTGCACCTCTTTATAGGTTTTCCCCTCTCTAATCAACTTTTTAATCAAAGTACGCTGTTCTTCTGAACAATGTCTTGAACGACCCATTTTCCTCAGCTTTCAAATGCATGTTCAACAAGTGTTGGCTTCATCCTTAAATAGGGGCCACCTGATTCACACCTGTTTCTTCACAAAATTGATGACCTCAGTGATTGAATGCCACACTGCAATTTTTTTGAACACACCCCTTTCAACTAATTCAACTAATTGCCCAATTGCACAGCCTTAAGAGCGTGCATATCATGAATGCTGGGTCTCATTTGTTTTCTGAGAATCTACTGAACCTACTGGTAACTTGTTTGCCACGTAGCAATAAAAAAATATACGAAAAACCTTGATTATTCTGGTTAGTCACATTGTACTGCTATTATTTTGAACAATACTGTATATGGGATGTACCTGGGTTGTTAATGGTTGCAGGAATTTAAGTTCAGAGTTCATGGAACTACATACAAACTGGTTTCTCTCATAATTATACAGAATATTACAAAAAAATATATGTGAACAGAGACAAGAGGAAATAATGTAGTCCACACCAGCATTTACAAATAATTTGGAAAAAATGTCAGTTTACTTGAGATGGGTATAAACGGAGGTCGGAGCCAGCTCCAAATGGGCGGGTTAGCTCCAAATGGGTGGGACTTCAGCTCCAAGTGGGCTGTACAAACCTCCAGAGTCTTTTGATTGGTTTATTTAATGTCATGGGGTTAATGCACGCTGCGAATCCCCACCCACCAAAAATAAATAAATAAATAAATAAATACAACGTCAACTTCCCAAGGCTTTTCATCGTCAAGAAAGAGGTTGATGTTTTAGTCTTGACGTAGTTAAATCATGATTACAAGCTCATTGCATTCCAGTTTGAAAATGGGAGGACATTCATGTGCAGTTTTTACCTTCAAAACTCATATATACGATTATTCCGAGATCACGTTAAAACAGCATTAGCAGCACAGATAAATTACATCTTTATTGTGTCTGTTACCCTTTTGTGCTAAATATTTCTGCAATACATATTTAGGATTTACGCTGCAGATTATGGACACTGAAGACCATAAGCATATTGTGACTAACGTTACGTAAAATATGTAGGCCTATGTATTATAACTGCACTGATATTTAAGCGATCAATAACTATTAATAGATTTAGTACAGTGTTACATAAGAATGAGTCTTAGTTAAAACTCCTAACTGATTATGCTTGACTTTAACAAAGCTGGTCATTGTTTCTGCTGTTATATTTTTAAAATGTTATCTATTTTTACGTGTAACGTTAATTCAAATAATGTAAGGCAATTGAAACATTTTGTTTAATTACCAAATTCATTTTTCAATAACAGTGGATGATATATGAAGATAACTGCAGTGTCCACTACCATGCATTACATATCAACAGTAGCCTATAAGGTGTAAAATTAATTTTGTCATTGTAGTAAACACCAACAAACAAAAAAACATTATGTGTAAACTTTGTGTTACAGAAAGTTCAAGTCTGGGTGGCCAGAAGTTACATTTCAATGACCTGGTTACCGCCTCTCTCTGCAAACCCAAAGGATCACTTTCCTGATTTTTTTGTTCTTTCACCCTTTTCTTGTTCTTTCTATGCATCAAGATGTGTAATTTATTGTGTCTGAAGAATTTTGACTAATGTGTGTGTGTGGGTGGGTCTTTGTGTGGATAAATTATGTTTATACTTTAAAGGTGGACATTTGCAACAGCACTTGTCCCTAAAATTGCTCCAGGGGTATGGTCAGAGACTGTCCTAAATGACAAATGTTGGAATTTAAATGACATTACATTCTGTGGACATCTCACTGTACTTTCATTAATGTTATCATTGTACTTTAGTTAATGTTAACTTGTCAACAGTGAATTATTTTAGGATGTCATTGGACTGAATGTTTAGTGACTAATGACACTTCATTCCAGTAAAAATATAATCCATAAATATCTATTCTACCGGACAGTATAGGGTTGGACAGATTTTGTAATGGTTTTGAAGTCTGATGCTCACCAGGCCTTCATTTATTTGTTCAGAAATGCAGTAGAAACAGTCATATTGTAAATTGTAATAATATTTTAAAATAACTCTTTTCTATTTGAGGCAGCAGTGGATCTACCCCAATCATCATTAACGGGACCCCAGTGGAGAGAGTGAGCAGCTATGCAAATGCCCTGCAAAGAGTAGCTGAGCGCATCTCCAGAACATCTCTCCCCTCTCTGCAAGACATCCACACCAGAAGATGTATATCTAGGGCTGTTAAGATCCTTAAAGACCCCACACACCCTGGAAATCTGCTACAGTCAGGCAGACGCTTCTGCAGTCTGACGGCAAAGACGGAGAGGCTCAGGAGGAGTTTCTTCCCTCATGCTATCAGACTACTAAACATGGACATTAAACACACTGAACTTTATAAACTGGTTGTTTAGGGCTACCCAATAACTCTGCACACTGCACTTTTTTGACACAACCTAACCATGCAACTCCTCCTCACTGCACATTGTTTACATCTCTGCACATCATCTGTGTAGCAGTTTCTGTGTATGATCTCTACAAATCATCTGTATAGTAGTTTAATAGTTTAATATTGTGTATATTTCATTATTTGTATTTAATTATCTCCCCCCAAAAAAACTTTTTATTTTTTTCCTGTTGTTTCATTATTTGTATTTACATTTTCTCTTATTTTTTGCACAGCCTAAAAAGAGTATGCCAGACCTACATTTCACTGCTTTTTGCATGCCATATAACAAATAAAACTTGAAATTTGAATGGTGTGGAGTGTTACCTGTGATTGAGTTGGTGATAAAAAGGAGATGGAAAAAAGTGTCTTAAATTGGACTTTAGTACCATTAATATTTTCCTCTTAAGTCTTGGAATGCTTTTTTTTTTATTATTAATTCTCGTATTACTATTTAGATTTTTTTTCTTTTTTTTAAATTAAATGTTTATTTGTCAAATTTACTTCCATGTGTGGCCTTGTGTAATGTTGTTTCACCTAGAGCCAAGGGGGTTGTAAACAATCTAAACAATATAATTCTCCCTCAGATTTCAAACTTGCATTAAAGTAAAACATTAACATACAGTAAACATTTAATTGCTTTAAATTACTCATTCATTTTCTTGAAACTGATGTAATTATGAAATGAATATCATTTAATATACTTGAATGTTTGCAGTTGTCACAAAATTAAATAACAACCTCTTGTTAATAAAATTTAAACTACAATGAAAAATAATAAATCTGTTTTTCATTAGTATCGCTACTTTATGCCATCCTCATTCGCGCGCACCCTGGCAATGACGCAATTTGAAATTTCCGCGTAAACCCCACCCATTTGTAAAGTCCCGCCCACTAGCAGCAAAAGTTCCTCCCACTTGGAGCTCTCCGTGAAGTCCAGCCCACTTGCGGCAAAAGCTCCTCCCACTTGGAGGTCTCCGGGCTGCAGCAATACCTACTTGGTTTACTTTGTAGAATTGGAAGAGATGAATCTGTAGGCATCCAGCATCTGTCAGGTAATTATTTGTGCACTTTCTGTTCAAATTATCTATAACACCTCACTCACACCATTTAGGACATGACACTACTGTGTATCTTTTCCTTTATTTGTCAGAATTGGTCAGCTAATATGTCGTTGAATTTACACTGAAGTATCTGTGCAACTACAGCAGTACAGTTACCTGAGAGTGAAAATTTATAAGAAACCAGATCAGTGTGAAAAGAAAAGAGAGAGAGAGAGAGTGTGTGTGTGTGTGCTGATGTTTGCCTGTCATTCTTCTGATTCTCATGTCTCTTCCGGAAAGAAAACAGGAAGCAGGTTTCAGTGGTTTTACGGAAGTGAAATAAATTTTAGGGCAACTTATTCAACACAAAGGTTCAGAGGAGGAAATATAAATATTGTTTTAGGTGAGTGTTTGAGTTTTCTTTAGTTATTTTTCATATATGAGTGTTATCTTATGATGTGTCATTGGTCAGTTTGAGTCTTTAATGCTGTGCTGAAGTAATTTGATGATTTTATTTAAAGTTCTTCATCTCGTGATCAAACAAGATCAAGTGTGTCTGTCAGTGAATCATGGAGAGTGGCTCATTCTGATATAGTTTTCACACCCTGTGATATCACTGTTTCTCTCGGTTTACTGTTTGTTAATGAGTCTGTGATTTCAGTATTTCTCAACATCATGTATCTGCAGACAGTTCTATAAGATATACTCATTTAATACAACAAGCAGCATTTCTACCTCAATAAAACTGTTTTACTTCTGTTCACACTGTACGTGTTGTACAACAGAATTATAGAAATATAAAACTCTCAATATTTAAAACCCCCTTTGCTAAAATGAAGTGCACATAAATGTATAAAGTTAGTTTGCTTTTAAATGTAGACCCATTAAAGGTTCACTTTCTAATTAAATTTTGATATGTTTTAGCTTATCTCAAGGGCATCCAAGATGCAGGTTTCTTTGTTTCCACAGTATTTCCCATTTTGATATTTTTAGGTCAAACCGTTCTTGTCTGTGACTCATATAATGGAGGTCTATGGTCACCACCTCAAAGAGCATGCACAAAGGAGTCCAAATTAAACAATTCCCCATCGTAAATACACATTGATGACCTAAGAGACGAAACAAGCTGTTTGTGTAAGAAAACGAACACTATTTACATCGATTTTTACCTCTTGTACACAACCACGTCCAACTGATCTGAGGGCGCGAGTGCTTCCTGATGTGACGTGTGCGCGTTCTGGCTTAGTCTGCGCAAACGCGGGAAAGTGCTGGAAGTTATCTCTCGTGCATGAACGTCACTCATTGTTTACAGTTTACCACACGATACGGCACCAATCTGCACTGTCTCTATATAATGCAGTAATTGTAATTAATATATTTGTTTATAATGCTCCCTATAATCGTTGCGATTAGAATAAACACAACACATTACTCATTCTATTGACAGCGTGCCATTGGGTCCCTCTGGCATTGGACGTCGCCTCCAAAATGATGCGTCTCAACAGCGTAGAAAACTCAGGATCTTAAGTCAGGCAGGTGTGTGATGCGATACTATCAATGTCCTCGGTGTCTGTTGATATATGGAAATCGTATTCCATTGCAATTTCCTATACGTCTATATATGTTTAGATCTTCACAGTGAAAGGTAACACTTCTGAAATCTCTGTGTAAACCATAGACAGTAAGTGTAAACAATGAGTGACGTACACGCATGAGAGACGTCACGCTTGGGCAGACTAAGCCAGAGCGCATGCGCACCCTCAGATCAGTTGGACGTGGTTGTGTACAAGAGGTAAAAACTATATATATAGTTTTCGTTTTCTTACACAAACTTGGTTTATGTCTTAGGTCATCAATGTGTACTTACGATGGGGAATTGTTTAATTTGGACTCCTCTGTGCATGCTCTTTGAGGTTGTGACCATAGACCTCCATTATATGAGTCACAGACAACGGTTTGACCTAAAAATATCAAAATGGGCACTACAAAGAAACCTACATCTTGGATGCCCTTGAGGTAAGCTAAAACATATCAAAATTTGATTTGAAAGTGAACCATGCCTTTAAGTGTGAAGTTGGAAAACTAGGACTGAATAGCTGAAATTCACTATATTGAGCTGCTGTTGTTCACAATGAACATAAAACAGTTAAAGTGCATTTAAACTGCAGAACATCTACATGTGAGTAAAGTACACTAGTGTAGAGCTGCAGGTAATGTAGTAAACTTATCTTAGATTTCAGTTACACAAGAAAGAAAATGCCTCCTATTGATTCAGATCAGTGGTGTAGCCGGGGCCATATGCAAGTATACGCAGTATGCATACTTTTTTTTCCGGGCCATTTGCGTAGTACGACTTTTAGGGGTCAATATCTGTGTATACCCTCGGTTTACCCACTAGTTTTGCTTTGCAAGTCTGTAATCTACCATCATGTATCACTTCCCCTTTAATGGTGTACCATACAGTTGTGTGAAACTCGTGATTCTTTGTTGTAATGATCACCTCTGTCATTCTATAATGATGATTTGAGAAATCCAAGATATTTTTTTGTCCATATAGTAGAAATGAAAGTCATAAGCAAAATGGTTTGGTAACATTCTACAGAAGAAAGTAAGTCATACAGGCTTGCAGTCACTTGAAGGTGAGGAAAGGATGACAGAATCCATTAGTAGTAGGGCTAATTTTATTTTGGCATTCTAGCTCAAAATCATTGCTTTAGTGTCAAGTGCATTTCCATATGACAACAATGCATTTGCTTTGAATCTCAGTAATATTTATCATCATCTGTTTCTGTCCTGTTTTATTTATTAATTTATTTACTCCAGATGAAGGCCCTATAACCCAGCAGAACATTCATGGGCTAGAAACGTCCTGGGCCGAATTTGAACCCCAGTCCACCCCTGCTTACATGCTGAAAAACCCCACTGCAGGAAGTAGAATTCCCTTTCCCAAATAATACAATCAGTGAATAAAAGAATAAAATAAAACATCAAATTAAGATGAACATAAAAAAACCTTAATTTCAGATGCATCTCTGAAATGCTTTTCACTACAAATATAATTCCAAAGAAACATGTTGAAATTATAAAGAACTGTAATAATGCGTTGACAGATTGGCTTAAACAACCTGTAAGTCACACTGTAGACTAATTGAAAAATAATCTGTTATCAAATTTAGAGTGCATTACATTATTCATTTAGCTGACGCTTTTATCCAAAGCGACTTACAATTGCTATATATGTCAGAGGTCGCAACTAGGGGTTAAGTGTCTTTCTCAGGGACACATTGGTGTCTCACAGTGGATTCAAACCCGGGTCTCTCACACCAAAGGCATTTGCCATCAACATCCCAGTGCACTGTATTGATATTACTAATTTTTTTTTTGGTGGTGGTGGTGGTACAGGGGGTAATAGGGGTGGCTACTGGGTAAGAGTAAACCACTTTTCTGTAGGACTACACCACTGGTTCAGACTCAAGCTGCACAAACTCACAGACTCCTAGAAATGATCTCAAACACTCAACAGAGCTTCACTGTTTAAAGCAAGAGTGTGGGATCCACATTCATGCTTCCTGCTGCCGACCAACTTTATGGAGATGCAGATTTCATTTTCCAACAGGACTTGGCACCTGCACACAGTGCCAAAGCTTCCAGTACCTGGTTTAAGGACCATGGTATCACTGTTCTTAACTGGCCAGCAAACTTGCCTGACCTTAACCCCATAGAAAATCTATGGGGTATTGTGAAGAGGAAGATGTGATATGCCAGACCCAAACATGCAGAAGAGCTGAAGGCCACTATCAGAGCAACCTGGGCTCTCATAACACCTGAGCAGTGCCACAGACTGATCGACTCCACGCCGCATTGCTGCAGTAATTCAGGCAAAAGGAGCTAAAACTAAGTATTGATTGCTGTACATGTTCATACTTCTCATGTTCATACTTTTCAGTTGGCCAAGATTTCTAAAACTCCTTTCTCTGTATTGGTCTTAAGTAATGTTCAAGTTTTCTGAGATGATGAATTTGGGATTTTCCATAGTTATCAGTTATAATCATCTAAATTAAAATAAATAAACATTTGAAATATATCAGTCTGTGTGTAATGAATGAATATAACATACAAGTTTCACTTTTTGAATGGAATAAGTGAAATAAATCTACTTTTTGATGGTATTCTAATTATATGACCAGCACCTGTAAATTGTAAGCTATTTGACGTTTTTAAAATTAGTGGATTTCTTTTTTTCAAGATTCAATGATTCAAAATAAAAACCAAAAATAAGCACATCTCTTGCGTGTCGCACCCAGCAGCATGAACACACAAAATCTTGCTCTCTGTAGGCTATGCATGCAGTGTAGATAGCAAAAAAAGTTATTTGAAACACATAAAAAAGATTTAAATAAGATAATATTGACAATGAACATTATATGACATTTAAAGATTTTGATGATTTGTCAAACAGGCTAAATCTCCACAATGTTCTCGTTGAGAATGCATTTTTTTTAAATGTTATTAGAATGGATTCATTTCTAAAATATAATGATACAGTAAATTTGAAACAGATCACAGCAGTAGACCTCGACAGTCTCATAGACATCAGCAATGTGGTAAACATCTGTGCCGGTATGCATATGATTTAATATGAAGCATATGTAGCATCCGTAATGCTTTATTAAGATTGAAAAGTGCAAAGAATGGAGATGAGTTGTTCACCATAATTAGAATAGACATAAGTTGGTTAAGCATAAGTTAAAGCTGCAGTAGGGAACTTTTGACGCTCTAGCGGTTAATAAACAGAACTGCTTGCATCTTGCGGAAGAACATCGTAGCCGGAGCTACTTCTCTCTGTTTATGTCTATGAAGAATCACAAAGGTACTGGGTTACTCTGCCGCGGTGCCCCCGAAGCAATCTAAAATAGTCCGAATATAAACACTTATTATAGGTGCACCCTAGTGATTCAAGACAAGCTAAAAACACGGTTTGGAAAATGGATTCATGGTGTACTCGCTTATTATGTTCATTTTTCTACATTTTGAACACAAACAAAGTTACGGACCGCAGCTCTGATTGGTTGTTTTTTTTTAGCGCATGGCTTTCTGCAAATGGCAATAGGAGCACTGGGAGGAGCTTGATTTTTTTCACAGATTATCTGTCTCATATTCTACTGTCAGGACATAATGACAGGTTTAATAAATATGTAAAAAATATTTTTTTACAAAAGTTCCCTACAGCACCTTTAATTGCATTAATAATTATTATATGTTAATAATTAATATATATTACAGCCGTGACAGCGCTGAAGAGTTCTGATCTCAAAAATCTAACCCTTATAAATAAAAAAATCAACACTGTTTGAGTTTATACAATTTTCAGCTGGGTCTCCATCTTTCTAAAAATAGTTCCTGTTGACATAAATAAAAAAATTGGGTAGCCTTTGATTTCTCATTTGAAAACTTAAAAATACAGTCGAATGAAAATGTAATTTTACCATAGGTGGACCCCTCATATATGGTGAATAAACAGCGATTTCCTTCAAATTTCTTTTAAAGCACATTAATGCAGACCTAAATGCACAACATAAAAAGGGTTTTGTTCTTTTGGTAAAACTTAATTTTTTCATGGTAAGGTTGACATTTGCATGGAATCACTCATATAGTCAATTTGTAGATTCTGTGGTCCAATTATTAATAAGACTAAAGACTTGTGTTGTGGGAGGTTTTGTTCATTTAAAGAGGTGGTCGACCAGCTACTTTCAAAGGCTTGATTGTGTTTATGGGGTGCACTGTAACTTGTGTTCAGGCTTTGTAAAAAAAAAAAAAAAAGATTTTTTCACATATTTTAGCTTTATTCTATATCACTTTTTCTTTTCTCCTAAAACGGTCTGTTGATTTCTTGGTTTTATGAAACCCCTCCCTCAGAAATACACAGTGGGCTTAGATTGGTTAGCTGGTCCAGTGTGTTGTGATTCGCTAACCACCTAGTGCACTGTGGACCTACAATGATCACTACTGACTATATAACACCATTAGGCTAATGATACACAGGGCAATACTTGTTGGGCAAAGTTGCCATCAATGGGAAAGCAGTTGAGGCACAGGGCCCACGACTGATCTAAAATTCTCAATGAGTGAGAAAGTGCAGAAGCACCACTGCTCAAAATAAGTTGCTTGGCTAAATTGCTCAATACGTTGCCCAATGTATCATCAGTCTTAGTTTTGTCTTGTGTAGCAAAATATCTATCACCAGAACTACGAGCCCATTATGAAGACTAACCATGGCTTTACTACATTGGCCAGATTAAACAGAACCATATTAAGCATCCTTGAATGGGGCGCCGTTTGTAAAGCAGCTCATGCTGAAAATAACAGCAACATTTTGTCACATTTAGCTTCAAACAATGTTTAAAAAACAGGTATTTTTGACGGTCACATTTTAGCACATTTACAACAATGTTTGTCAACTTAGAGATATTTGAGGTCATAACATTCAGTCAAAGTAAGACCTCTCATGGCTTGCTATTATGGCTACAGGTCATCATAAGTCCCGCACTTTTCATACAAGTGACACCAGCCTACTCTTTAAATACAGTTTCTCCAAACATGTTTATTATTTTAGGTAGTCATTACACCGTTAATCCATGTCCAAAAGTCAATTTGCACTGATGAGATGGTTTTTATTCTTTACTTATTTGACACAGTGCTGCTGGTTATCTGCATTTTAAATTTGCATTTCAGTTAAATATTTAGTTTCACCCGAAACATTTAGATTTAGACTTAACATTTAGATTTACATTTAGATTTAGCATTTAGTGATCTGCTCCATCTTTCAGGACAAGCTCTTGGGTGAATCTGGTGTTCTATCCAATAATATTACCTATCAGATCATTATAAAGGGAAAACAAAATGCAACTTGTAAAATTAGGAAAAGAAAAGTGTGAGCCAAAAAAAGGTGATCTCTCTCTCTCTCTCTGCCGTTAAAAGCAGAGTGCACAGACTCAGAGTTAATGCAAGGGCATGCACGGTAATAATGCTTGCACACTTGACACACTCATATTTCATATATTTCAAGTCAGCAACAAAATCTGAGGTGAACTGACACATGAATGTTTTCTATGACGCTCAAATTGCATTAAAAAACCACATTTTAGGTTGATACAGCTAGCACGCATGTGCAGTCTCGAGTGCGTGTCATGTTTCTATGGCAACCAGTGAGGGGAAAACACGCTTTGCATTTTCTCCCATTTTTATAATAATATAAATGAACCCTTTAATCTTAAAGTTTTAGTGATCAGATTCAGACTCGACGCAGAGCAGAGAGCACAGAGCTCAGATGATAGCAAATAAATAACATCAGCGGCCATGGCATTGCATGAGCGATTGTTAAGTTATTATGCGAGTTAACTCGAGTAAGATTGTACATGTGCACAGTTGCATTTGTCATCCGTCACCGTGACATCAAGTGGACTTTTGAAGCTGAAATAATGAGTGGATTAAGCTTGGACTTTTGAATAACGAGAGGAAGAACATGGATAACTTTCTTGTCTGAGGATTGTGATGCATCACAGGCAGTCAGGTACAAGTTAGAGACACTACAGTTCTTTAAATTAGGTAAGACAAAACGTATTTTTCACAATAGGTTTATTGACTTGTAATTGCAATTTAAGGTGGAATATATGGCAATCGGGTCCAGTCGGGTCTGTGTCTTCCCGGCGGGTATGGGTCCAGCTTTTAAGTAATATACAGGTCCAGGTCTGGTCCTGGTAGGCATTTCTCGTATCTACACAGGTTCGGGTCCAGCATTTGAAATAACAGACGGGTCAAGGCGGTTCGGTGTAGTACATTATGTGTCTCTTTCGGGTTCCAGCACAAATTTTTGGACCCATGAAGACCTCTACCCCTAAACCTAATAACTGGTTGGGCCACCCTTAGCAGCAACAACTGCAATTAAGTGTTGCAATCAATCTATAAGCTACTTTAATTCATAGAAATAATTTAAGCAATTTAAAGCTCTTTTTATACTAGATTCAACTTGAATCTCAATACTGTTAAACTCACTTTCAATTTTATGTTGAAATGGGTAAAATGCCACAGTGCATGTTAAATAGTCTAAATGTACTTATCTTGTAGAGGAATCTGAAGACCTTGATTGCATGTTACAATGAAACTAAAAATATAATTCGATTTTTTAAATGAACAATTCCTATATAAAATGGAACAGCAACCTTTATCAAACATTTCTAAATTGTCCACAGCTGAGCAACGTGGGAGACATTTTTTGCACCAGAAAAAAAAAGGAGAACGTGCATGCACAATTTTTAGGTGGGAGGAGGCTTTTTTGTTTCTTAAAGTAATTTTCAGATGCAATGGAAAAAAATCTGGATAAAAACATACACGAAACTTGTAGATAATTAACAACATAACCTAGAGTAGGCCCGCACGCTGTTGCCAAGTATACTATGTTCGTTTGCTGCATGTTTTTTTTAAAAACACACTAAAAATAAATGAAGTTTATGAAAGGAAAAAATATGTCATGTATACATCGATTTTTAATACATTCAGAAATAATGACGGCAGGCCTAATAATGATATGATGTACCAGCAGGATATTTTTAGTTACCCTCACTTTACAACAAATCCTTTAAATTTAACTATCAGAACAGAACAAGAATTAAAAAAATATCATTCTAATGGATAAATTATAATTGCAATATATAATAATAATAATAATAATAATATAGGCTTAGCTATAAAAAAAATAATAATATTAAAATTAAAATTAATACTTTGGGACAAATCCTAACGTTTCTATAGTCGTGATGTTGCCCATTTGAAGCTTAACTATTATTCATGAGGTAAAATTTGCTTATTTCACTCGTGTTTCAGTATCCCTGGGAAAAAAAATCATAATTGGCAATATGACAAAGTGTTATAAATATTTCTTTCTTTTACATTTTGATGCGTAGACTGTAGCCTAAGACTTTCCCACGTCTTGAAATTAATTCACTGTAAATTTTCTAATAGTTTTTAAGAATTTTAAAATGTTATTTTATAATGTTATTATTCTTTTACTTTGTCCTTCCATCTCTGTTTACAAACCAGTTTGCAATATGTTCCTTTGCACCACCTGGTGGCAGTTTCGTAAATGATTTTAACACGCGACTAACGTGTAGTTAACAGGTTGACGCCGCTGCCTTGCCAAAATGCCACACTGCGGTATTAACCATTCTGGTTGTCCACCTACTATATGCTCCTTTTACAAGATCTAAAATAAGTTTCTAATGTATCCAGAGTGTATGTGCAGTTTTATGTCAAAATACCCCACATATAATTTTGTTGAAATTATGAGGGTATGAGCCAAAATGCGCTGTTTTTTTTTTGTTTTTTTTGTGCCTTTAAATGCACATAAACTGGTGCTCCTGCCTCCCATTTAGTGATGTGTCGTTTGTGAATGAATCGTTCTTTATAAAAGTATCTTTTAGGTGAACGAATCGTTCTCATTCACGTAATCCACTGACTCATATTTCATGTTCACTGAAGTTCCTCCCTCCACAGCAGCGCGGCGCTATTAGTAGCACATGCGCAGCTCGGTGAACCGGGTATCTGTGAACTGTTTCATCCTGTCAAAGAGTTACTCAACCTCGAGCCAAATAGCCTTTGAGTATGAGATCTAACGGAGCATGTGATTTGTTGAATGAAGTGAACGAATACGCCCTTCGCTGAACGGGATTCATATGAGTCTGAACGAGATCTAGGGATATCGTTCGTGAACGAAATGACTGAACTGGTACACATATCGTTCGTGAATGATTTAGTAAATCTTGTTTGTGAATGAAATGACTGAACTGGTACACATGTGAAATTAACATTGAATGAAATTAACTGGTACATAGTTTATCTCTTTCGAGAGTTAAATGAATGAGAGTAAACCGGGTCAGTTGGCAATTTAGCATGTGAATCTCTCAAAACGCAGTTATAGGTACTGTGCACATATGCTTGTTTTCATATTTAGCATACAGAATATAACTCGACGTTTAATCCCCGATTTATGAATGTTAATAATATACGAACTGTCTGACCAAACAATTAAAATGCTAATTATGCAAGAAAACCCTGTGCTTTGGACTTTATATATTGAATACGATTATGCACACATTTTAATAAAGCCAAATCAGTTTTTGTAACAAGTGAATAACTGGTGGTAATAGTGTTAGACTTAGATTAATCATTAATCATTAATCATTCTGGTAGCCTCTGACGGCAGCATCAGTGAAAACAGGCAGAGACAATGGTAGCTTTAGCAACATTAGCCTTACAGAGAGCCAAGATGCTTTTTTGGATAACAAAATATGACTCGTGATGCTTGCTTTGTCCGGAGTCTGGACTTTTGTGCATAAAGTGTTAGTGTCAATCCCTCTTTCAGAAACAAACTTTGCACAACTCCAGCACTTAACTGACCCTTGTTTGTGCTAATAGGCTAATAGGGCAGACAGCATTACAAATGGGCAGGACTTTTCCCTAAATGACGTGTATATAGGGAGAAATCTGAAAAATCACTTGAAGAGACTGTTTATGATTTATTGAGATTATAAAAAAATTAGTGGATGGATTTTTACCATTATGGGCTGGTTGTTTTCACACAAACAGTTAATTAAAGTACCTTTTTTGCATTTTTTTAGCACCTTTAAAGGAGCCCAACATGGCCCCACCCCCTTTTTTGTGTGTTCCCAAGGGCAGGGTTTATGTAAATTTCAGGGTTTGTGATGTCACCAACCCAGGAAGAATCTTGTTGTAATTCCTACCAGCAGTTTGCTGTAGGCCTTAGTGAAGGTAGGTAGTGGAGCAGGTTGAGAGCGTTACATATTTGGGCACTGAGATTGACAAGCATCTACTGTATCTTTTACATAGTAGGCGAATAGTGTCTATAACAGGGGTCTGCAACCTTTTTGGCATGACCTGGCATTTTTTATTTTTCTGGTTAACCACTTTGCCAAAATGAAATCATGTCTTTTTCTGTGTTTGTCACCTCTATTTCAATCTCAATCATTTACTCATTGGTATGACAGAGACATTATGTGTGGGTCTTTTGAGGTAAAATAATAATTTCAGCATATTTACACACAATACAATTTAGATCATGTGAATGTGTGTATATTCATAGTTCAGTCTGTCCACAGCAATATATTCTGTGTCAAACCTCAGCTTTCACATCGGAGTACCTCTCCTCAAGCTTGTTGATGTATGTGTGTCTGCTTTTGTCTGTCAGTGTTTGTGTGTGCCTCTTGTGTGAGGAATCACTAGCTTATTATCAGATGAGAGTCCTGATCTGATCACAGATTCATTTAATATTCCCAAAATCACTCGATCATTCAGGTCCACATGTTAAAATTGAAACTATTTCAGATACTTTTTTTCTTGTCCTGCAGCTGTGAAATGGTGAAAGATGGCGACTGTTGAAGAACTGCTTCTGAAGTCACTGGAGGAATTGGTCAAAGATGATCTTAAGAAGTTTCAGTGGCACTTAAAGAAACATAAATGTATATCATCATCTGAAATGGAGGATGCAGATCGGTTAAAAACAGTGGATAAGCTGGTAACGTGTTTTGGACCAGAAGAAGCTGTGAAGATCACGGTCGGCATCCTGAGGAAGATCAGCAAGAATGATCTGGCTGAACAGCTGGAGAAAGAACACAAGCAAGGTGACATTTAACTCACTGTGACTGTAATACGAGCTGTAACATGTAAAAGGGTCTGGCTGCAGACTGGCACTTGCATTCTGAGACTTGCACTCTCAGACACTTGCTTCGGCTAGTGACGTCACTTGCTGTCTTTATTTTTTATTTTGTTCTATTTATTGATAACTTTTTGTTTGAAACTCTCAACTTTTTACAACGGTAGTCAGGTGGTGAAGAAAAGAAAAAAGAAACTAAATTACAATGTCGCTTGCAATCGCTACTTGCACTCTCCGCTACCTGTGACGCCACTTGCAATTGACAGAAATTGTGCATGTTGCCAGTGGTGACAAGACCCTGTGGTGGTGATTAAACAAAAGACTATGCACAAGCGTTCATATTCTGCTGTTCTTGCCACGGATTTGCCAGTCTTGTCTTTTTCTTGCAGGACCCTGTACGTTATAGTACTAAATTAGGTTTAATCATTTAATCGCCACCACAGAGTCTTGTCTCCATTGGCAACACGCATGATTTGTGTTGATTGCAAGTGTCGCAGGTAGCAGAGACCTGGCTACTATTATAAAATGTTGGGAAATTCAAACACAAAGTAATAAAATTAAAATAAATAAATGAATAAAGACTCCCAAGTGATGTCACTAGCGGAAGTGCAAGTGTCTGAGAGTGCAAGTGCAAGTATGCAGCCAGACCCTCTTGCTTCGCTCTGCTGAAGTGTTTGTGTGGCTCATGTTTCCCAGTTTCCTCTCTCTCTCTCTCTCTCTCTCTCTCTCTGAGCGGATGTTGGGAGTGAAAGGGTGCAATTAACGTGAGAGTGGAAGACAGCTACTGAAAGAATGAGTTTTTCTATCTTTTCACTGTCTTTTGCTGTTTATTTGACTTGGTTTTTCTGTTTGGTGAGCAACTTGCTAAACATTTTGACGTGCTGACTGAAAGCATCCCCTCGGAGCACTGCTCTATTGAAGTATGCACTATTGCGGTTGCTGAAATAGTTGGATATGCTAGTATTCTGTCTGCAGCTATAATGAAATAGCGCTATAATTATTTTTTTGGATAATGTGGAAAAAGTTAATGGCATTGTAGAGAATGGCATTGTCATTAATAATGTTTACTCCAGTAATGCCTTTGGTCCACTCGGCAAAAAGGATTACGATTTCAAATGCACCACCATTTATCAGAGATGATATTATTGAAAGAGAACTAAATAGACAATGCAAGATTGTGTCTAAAATTAGAACGATTTCGCTAGGTTGCAGATCACCTCAGTCTAAGTATGTGGTATAATTTAGAAAGCAGACTTACATGATTTTAAATAATGAAAACGACAAGTTAAATTTAGCCATGAAATTTAGGAAGGGCACAGAGTCCGAGCATGTCCTGAGAAGCAAGATTTGGTGTTGCTTCAGAATGAGAATAGAAATAAAG
Organism: Carassius auratus; assembly: GCF_003368295.1. Classification (NCBI taxonomy): domain Eukaryota; kingdom Metazoa; phylum Chordata; class Actinopteri; order Cypriniformes; family Cyprinidae; genus Carassius; species Carassius auratus. Next base: position 20,571 of record NW_020528051.1, read on the forward strand.
AGAAGGCAAGTGAAGATAGAAATGACGTACAGAGACAGGAAACTGGTGAAGGATCAAGTGCGAAGGAAATACTGATATGGTAGAGGATGAAAGTTTTTTTAAAACACCTGCAATAAAATGAAAAATGAAGGAAAGAGGTCACGGGAAGAGAGCAAGGAAAGTAACTGCAGATGAAATGGTAGGGAAAGGTAACGAAAGTCCTGTGAATCAGATGGAATCAGATATAAGTAATGCTGATGAGTCTGCCCTAGAAAGTGAAAGTGAATCTTCAGGGTCTGTGAATTCAGTGTCACAAAAAAGATATGTTAGAAGTGCTTAAACACTTGAGAAAATCAGAAAATTCCTACAAATAAACAAAGGAATGAAAGGGGTGAAAGTGGAAGATTATTTCCCTGATTGTGAGCTGTTTAGTTCAGCCAGAATATTGATGAGAGAGAAGGATACAAATAGCTTCTCTGATCAAGAAATCTTCAGACTAAAGAAAAATGTACAGAAATTTAAATTGAAAATATTGAATGAGTTTAAATCTTTCTTGTGGGTTATTTGTGGCTGGTCTGCCCATGTCTGATATTGATTCCAAGACTGGGAACACTTAATATACAGTAGATAGACAACCAAAATGGGTAATACTGACGCCACAGGGCCACAGCGTTAAATGGAGCATCGCGTTAGTTCAGTCAGGCCATGTTAGTCACGCTTGCATCAGCCGACAGTCAGCTGTTCCTGACGTGAACCAATCCAGTCTTGACACCTATCACATGCGGTCTATTTAAATTCCCATTCTTCAGTGTCTTTTCTATAGCATCACTGCTTGAAATTAAATTAAAAATTAAATTTATGCATTTAGCAGACACCTTTATCCAAAGTGACTTACAGTGCATTCAGGCTATACATTTTTACCTATGATGTAATACATAATGTAATTACCTAATCAACTGATTGCAATTAACTGATTGTATTGCTGTTTGCAAATCAAACTGTTGCAGCTTGTTTCTGAACATCTGAAATCTACATCTAAGATAAGTGAATGCTCTTTTAATTCATATCGCTGTGTATATTGCCTGGTGGTTAATATCATTTTGCATCGTTGCAGGAGCAAAATTTTAAGCATATTTGCAGCAGTATAGCAGCTAGAGCATGTAATCGCTGGAGGACACACCAATAAGGCCATGAGAACAGGGTGAAATTAAACAATAATTCTCGTGCAGGCGTTTCAATTGGGGTTCGCTGTATTTAGCGGCGTAATCTCAATGTCACTGGTGTTTATTTCTAAGGTTGATGTCACATTAGTTGTGCGAGTGTGCGGTTGATTCAGATGAGAGTGCGGGACACAGCCTCCATGTGACCAGATCCAGCATCTAATCCAATATGGTGTTTACATGTGCTTTCGATTTTGGGACATTCTAAGTGGTCTTCGATGACATACAAATTACCAAAAAAAAATTGCATTAATACTTTTAATAACTGCTCGCACTTGCTTGGACTAAACAGACTAATAATTGAACCTCTAGTGTTCATTCATGCACTCAGTCATGTGGCCAGAACACGATCACATACACACCATGGCCATCTTCTATCGTACCACACCAGTGGTGTAGTCGGGGCTATAAGCAAGTATACACTGTATGATTACTTTTTGCTCCGGCCATTTGCATATAACGACTTCTAAAGGTTCAGTATCTGCATATACCCTCAGTATACCCACTTGCTTGTTGTTTCGCAAAGCCTGTAATTTACTATCATGAATAATTTCCTCTTTAATTGTGTACCCTACAGTTGTGTGAAACTCGTGATTCTTTGTTGTAATTGGTGCATTATCAGTTCTGTCATTTCACATTTGCCCGCCCATCATCTACTGAGTGCACGTGTCCGCTGCAGTGAGAGAGCTCCGCTCAAATGTCATCGGGAGCACCAGAACATTTCTGGACCGGTTGAGTTGAGAGCTGATCGCCGAAGCGAGGTAAACCTCCCCCACATTAGGCACTGTTTCTAAATTACACCAAACAGCAAAAAGCAAAAACTGCAAAAAAAATGTGTGAAACGGCACTACGCACTGCATCCGCGCACAAGAGAAGAGTCTCCTGCACAGTGTGGCGTTTGAGCAACAAAGTTATAAACCCCACAAGTCGCTTCATCCATTCAGATGTGACAGAGAATTATTGATATTGTAGTGTCGTGTGACATATGAGAACATTAAAGGTTCTGTAGAGATGCTGGCTGAAAACATCCACGATAATGTTAACTGCATGAAGAGGTAAACTGGAAAACTCCAACAGGCCTACATAGGCAGGAATAATGTAATGCAGCTCTGATATTAATTTCTGTACTTAATTGGAAAAATACAAAATTTCTCACAAAACTTTGCTAAACAATGAATCATTGATGTGATTAGATAGATACAAAGTAATCGGTTTAATACGTTTACATGGCAGGATTTTAATTTAGTTCGGTTTATAGAAGGTTATCCCACCCCTCTCAAACGATTACCATTTCGGTTTGGGGAATTTTATTCTGACTGAGGTGTTCATATGGAGCATTTTCATTCAGACTGGACTGTCATTCTAAGTTTCCGAAGAGTGTATGCTTCCCCTGCTGGACTACCACCCTCCATTATGCAATTTACAGGACTAATGCATATTTCATGCATTTTTTAAATCTGCATCTCCATAAAGTTAGTCAGCAGCAGGAAGCATGAAGTGCTCTAAAACTTCCTGGTATACGGCTGTGTTGACCTTGGACCTCAGAAAACACAGTGGACCAACACCAGCAGATGACATGGCACCCCAAACCATCACTGACTGTGGAAACTTTACACTGGACCTCAAGAATTGTGGATTGTGTGCCTCTTTTCTCTTCTTCCAGACTCTGGGACCCTGATTACCAAAGGAAAAGCGAAATTTACTTACCTAATCATATATTCAAACCTCTGTCTTTTATTTAAGATAATAAATGGTACTGCAGCTCCTCCCTTAAAAAAGTTTGTCCTACTGAGCTCAGAAAATACATCCAGGGCCACTAGGTCGACTGTTCGAGGTGAGTGTAGAATTCCTTTGTGTAAAACAGCATTTGGTACTTCAGCTTTCTCTAGTGTGGCCATCAGACAGTGGAATAAGCTGCCAACAGAATTTACCACATGTGGAAATTGTAACATTTTTCATCAGGTCAAAAAATGGCTTCTTTTAAAACAAACATGTTTACATCATTTATAATAATTGATGTGTATGTGTGAGTGTATTTGTAAAGGTATGTTGCGAACTGAATGAAAGTTTTTTTTTTTATATATATATATATATATATATATATACTGTTTTGGGATAATGCATTTCTTTTTTTGACATCAGCCTGTCCAGGGACTACAGGTGTAAATTAGCACAAGTGCTACAACCTGGTAAAATGCATATCTCCTTTTAAGGTTAATGTATATTTTACACTGTCCCTGTTTAAATAAATAAACACATTTTTAAACAAATGTTTAAAGGAAAAGCGAAATTTACTTTCATCAGAGAACATAACTTGACCTCTCTGTTAATGAGCTTGGACACAGATCTCTGTGAACAGCCAGCCTCTTTTGCAATGACCTTTTTATTTGCTTACTCTCTAGCTAACAAGCTTGGTAGTGCTTAGTTGTAATTTAAAAAACTAAAGTCCAAATATTTTTATTCAACCACCTAGATAGATTACATCTGGTGAAAAAAGAAAGCAATGTTGTGATTTTCAGAACATGTTAACTACAGTAATTATCAAAGTGGGAACCAGCAGATGACATGGCACCCCAAACCATCACTGACTGTAGAAACTTTACACTGGACCTCAAGAAATGTGGATTGTGTGCCTCTCTTCTCTTCTTCCAGACTCTGGGACCCTGATTTCCAAAGGAAAAGCGAAATTTACTTTCATCAGAGAACATAACTTGACCTCTCTGTTAATGTGCTTGGACACAGATCTCTGTGAACAGCCAGCCTCTTTTGCAATGACCTTTTGTGTCTTGCCCTCCTTGTGCAAGGTGTTAATGGTTGTCTTTTGGACAACTGTCAAGTCAGCAGTCTTCCCCATGATTGTGTAACCTACATAACTAGACTGAGAGACCATTCAAAGGCATTTGCAATTGTTTTGAGTTAATTAGCTAATTGGAGTGTGGCGCCAGGAGTCTTCAATATTGAACCTTTTCACAGTATTCAAATTTTCTGAGATAGTGTTTTTGGGATTTTCCTTAGTTGTCTTTAATCATCATTAAGTCTGTGTGTAATGAATGAATATAATATACAAGTTTCACTTTTTTAATGGAATTAGTGAAATAAATAAACTATTTGATAATATTCTAAATTTATGACCAGCACCTGTAATTTTTTCCTCTCACAAAAAGTTTTAGCATGTTTTAAAAAATATGCAGCAAAGGAAAATAGGTGATTAATCCGTTAAAATTCAACTTGTACATGACTTTGCAGCACATTCACTTCATGTGCTCTGGCGCAGATCCACCTCTTGCGTGGCTCAGCTGTGGACGATTTTAAAAAATTTTTATATAATGGTTGCTGTCCCAATTTATACAGGAATTGTTCATTTAAAAATAATTTTGCTAGTTCTAATTATATTGTTAACACAAGTTCATTTAGGCTATTTAACATGCACTGTGAGATTTTAGCCTTTTTTACTTCTAAACTCCTTGAGATTTTAAAGTCAGTATTTAAATTCAAGTTTAAAAAAAGGTTTTAATTGCTTAAATAATTTCTATGAACTAATAATATGTTCATGTTTATTCTTGTAGAAAATAAGTGAAACAATAAGGGACAATCTGTAGTGTTTCATGTCCAGGTAAGCATGAGGAGTCAGATTCTAGAAGTTACATATTGAAAGATTTATTAGCATCAAAGGCCAAGAACAGACTCAGCCTGCATGCCACATGGTTGCTCACTTTGAATTGTTCTTCCACACTTTTTATTGGTACCTACTAGTAACCCATAGTGCTTAATCCGTTAAAATTCAACTTGTACATGACTTTGCAGCACATTCACTTCATGTGCTCTGGCGCAGATCCACCTCTTGCGTGGCTCAGCTTTGGACGATTTAAAAAAAAAATTATATAATGGTTGCTGTTATTTTACCCTTTTTTACTTATAAAACTCCTTGAGATTTTAAAGTCAGTATTTAAATTCAAGTTTAAAAAAAGGTTTTAATTGCTTAAATAATTTCTATGAACTAATAATATGTTCATGTTTATTCTTGTAGAAAATAAGTATTTATTCTTTACAAAATAAGGGAAACAATAAGGGACAATCTGTAGTGTTTCAAGTCCAGGTAAGCATGAGGAGTCAGATTCTAGAAGTTACATATTGAAAGATTTATTAGCATCAAAGGCCAAGAACAGACTCAGCCTGCATGCCACATGGTTGCTCACTTTGAATTGTTCTTCCACACTTTTTATTGGTACCTACTAGTAACCCATAGTGCTTAATCCGTTAAAATTCAACTTGTACATGACTTTGCAGCACATTCACTTCATGTGCTCTGGCGCAGATCCACCTCTTGCGTGGCTCAGCTGTGGACGATTTAAAAAAAAAATTATATAATGGTTGCTGTCATTTTACCCTTTTTTACTTATAAAACTCCTTGAGATTTTAAAGTCAGTATTTAAATTCAAGTTTAAAAAAAGGTTTTAATTGCTTAAATAATTTCTATGAACTAATAATATGTTCATGTTTATTCTTGTAGAAAATAAGTATTTATTCTTTACAAAATAAGGGAAACAATAAGGGACAATCTGTAGTGTTTCATGTCCAGGTAAGCATGAGGAGTCAGATTCTAGAAGTTACATATTGAAAGATTTATTAGCATCAAAGGCCAAGAACAAACTCAGCCTGCATGCCACATGGTTGCTCACTTTGAATTGTTCTTCCACACTTTTTATTGGTACCTACTAGTAACCCATAGTGCCCTCTTCTGGTGAATCAGTAGTACAAGAACACAACATATTCCCCCATTACTTAAATCATATATTCCTCACTGAATCCACAATTTGAAGTTAACACAATAGTTCCACATTATTCACATTAAAGGATAAAAGGTCCATCTTAATGAACAATTTAGCAATACAACATGACTGATTCTTAATGTACCCTTGTAACAATGCACCACTAATACTAGTTACTTTTAAACCAAGTAACATAATCCTGCAGCCAACGTGGAGGTTGACTACACATGCTGAAACTCTTTCAGGAGCAGTTGAAGGATCTGCAGGAATATGAACTTGAATGGGTGAGTTTGACAGTTCCGTTTTAAACAACACTACAGAGGTAGATGAGGAACCTGAATGAAGGGGCAGGGCCACAAGTTAATTGTAAATAGAACATTCTATAGGTGCTAGGGTAGGAGATAAATGAGACACATGCCACTTTTTCCCATCTGACAACTGGTAAGTACATGAACCAATCTGGGGTGCGTTTCCCAAAACCATAGTTGCTAACCTGTTACCAACTTAGTTGGTTGGTAATGGGAAATAGCATTGCAACCAACAAAGTTGCTAACTTAGTTACTTATTTACCTTATTTACATAGGCTGAATATCTCTCCTTTTCAGAAACTCAGCAAAATCCACTGAACGGAAATGACCTCCATTGTCAGATACAAGGTACTGTGGATTTCCAAATCGACCAAAACAGATGTCAAAAACGTAACATTTTGAGTTGTGATTGAAGAAGTAAATTCCACTTCAGGCCACTTACTACGGTAGTCAGAGTTATCATATAATGACAATCCCAAGTAGCAGTTTTAAACGGGCCCACTATGTCAACAGCTACTTTTTCTGCAAAGGTGCAGCAGAAACAATAGCGGTTTTGTCAGAAGAAACACAAACTTGTCAGTTCTTCACCTTTTCCTTTCCCAAAGAATGAATACCTGGCCACCAGTAGAGTTCCCGAAGGTGCTGCTTTGTAAGCACAACTCCTTGATGGCCATCGTGAGCCAAATTCACCAAGATGTGTCATAGTGAAACAGGAACAAGAAGATGTAGATACATAGTTATTTCGAACAGTCAATTCATCACTTATTTGGAAATAGGGAAGTATATTTTTATTAACAGCCACTGACGAAGAAGGCCATCCAACCATCAATTTGTGCACATAACAAAGTCAATTCTGGACTTGATGCAGAGGCAGAAGCAAACTCAGTTGAAGTTATAGCAAACATCTCAAGACAAAAATGCAAAAAATTCAGGTTCCTCTTCAGAAGCTTGCAGAGGCAATCGAGACAGACAGTCAACAGTACGATTTTGAGAACCATAATGGTAAACTACTTCATAGTTAAAACGTAAGAGTCATGATGCCCAACGTGCAATTCTCATTCCAGCACAATCTGAGGTCAGTCCATAGTTTGATGCATCAGTTGAAACCACAACTGGCAAATTAGGATCAAATAATGCCAAAGCAGAGCTTTTAAGCAGCAACTCTGTCACAGTGTTGAAACTTTTCTGAGCTTTTTCTAAACAACTGAAGCCAACTCCTTTCCTAATACAACCACGTAATGGCTCTACCACAGTGGCAGAATTTGGAATAAACTTGCTGTACCATGAGATTAATCCATGAAAGGAACGAAGCTGATGTGCATCTGTAGGAACTGGTCCATGAAGCATCGCATTAAGATGATCCTCGTTTGGATGAACACCTTATGACACTGACACTGTATGACTTATGACACTGACACTGTATGACCCAAAATGCATAGACTTACTGAATTGGCATTTTGGAGTATTAATTTGAAGTCCTGCACCCTGTAGGAGTTGAACAACCTCAAACAATATAATCGAGATAGTGGGCCACATTTGTCAATCCTTGCAGTACAGATAAGATTTTCTGGAATACAGAAGGTGCCGAAGCTAGGCCAAATGGTACATGGAAAACCAAAATAGGACTTCATGTGTTTTGAATGCAGTGAAATCACGACTTTCTTTATGTAAAAGAAGTTGAAATAAGCACTCTCCAAGTCAATTGTAGAGAAAACAATTGCTCCACATAGCTTAGACAACAATTCATCAATATGTGGCAGAGGATAACTGTCCGTAATCACAGCCTTGTTTGCTTCTCGCAGATCTACACACATGCGAATGCCTCCTGATTTTTTCTGCACTACTACAATTGGTGAATTTAACAGCATTAACTTACAATGAAGTATGTATTCCTCCAGGCAGACTGAATGTTTTTTTCCTGACTTGCTAAATGTTGGGCTCATGATAAATAAATTGTATTCACCTCAATCTGATTTAATAAAGTCAAACTCTGCGAGGGGAGCAGCTGCGGAGGATTCCACTTGGTCTTAAAGCCTTCCACAAACGTATTTGTTCACAAATAACAATGATTTTCATAAAATAATGATTAAATACCAGTTGATAACTTGTTATTAATATGGTCTTGTGAAAATAATAATATGGGCTGCGAGAAAATAATGAATGCAAAGAGTTGGTGAGTGCAGACATGTTTCAGCCCAGTAACATGACAAACACTCCGTTCCTCGCTGCCAACAAACAGACCGAATTCAGTTCAGCTGGACAGAGTTGGGTTTTTGGGGGTAGTTCTGTATAGCTTGTGGGGATCGAGATAAAGGTGTGAATCTCTTGGTCTTTAATATTGACAGTGACTTATGAGGGTTTAAAAATTGCAGAACAGGTTTAGCAAACAGACAGAATTCAGTTCAGCTGGACAGAGTTGGGTTTTTGGGGGTAGTTCTGTATAGCTTGTGGGGATCGAGATAAAGGTGTGAATCTCTTGGTCTTTCATATTGACAGTGACTTATGAGGGTTTAAAAATTGCTGAACAGGTTTAGCAAACAGACCGAATTCAGTTCAGCTGGACAGAGTTGGGTTTTTGGGGGTAGTTCTGTATAGCTTGTGGGGATCGAGATAAAGGTGTGAATCTCTTGGTCTTTCATATTGACAGTGACTTATGAGGGTTTAAAAATTGCTGAACAGGTTTAGCAAACAGACCGAATTCAGTTCAGCTGGAGAGAGTTGGGTTTTGGGGGTAGATCTGTATAGCTTGTGGGGGTCGAGATAAAGGTGTGAATCTCTTGGTCTTTCATATTGACAGTTTCTTATGAGTTTCAAACTTGCTGAACAGGTTTAGATAGGACTCGTCATATTGGTTATAGGACAACTTAGAAGAAAGGTTTTGATCCACTTCAAATGTTGACTACCGTATGGAGCAATATAGTTCAAGTGATCGAGAGGGCACCTCCCTGTCATTAATGCGCATTAATAATTTTCGCACAAACACTTCAATATGAATTCACATTTTGCATAAGCATTACAACATATTTTTTTTTACAAGATTTGTAATGAAGATAAAACAAATAAGAATAAATGCTGCACATCGCACTCAGCATCACACGCGCTGTGCAAAATTTGCACTCTAACATTTTACACACCTCCATTTTAATGTAGCTATATTATATGAAAACAAGTAGGGCTGGGCGATAAATCGTTTTTATCGATTAACTTCGAATGTGTAGTTTATATCGGTTTGTTGGAATGAAAACCAGGTTTTCTTTTTAACATCCACCGACGCTCAACTCAGGAATCAACCCTCCCCCATGCATCTGCCACAGAGACATGCTGCCGAGCAGAGTATGAGCAGAGCGGAGTGATTCTGACTGGAGCGAGGAGCTTTTTTAATAGTCTGAGTGTCATGGTTTTTACTCGCTCTAAGAGCCACCATCACAAGAACAATTCATGCCAACAGCCCGTTATATAGCTGCCGAGCAGAGTATGAGCAGAGCGGAGTGATTCTGGCTTGATCAGAAGGTTATAATGACTGCAATAGTCAAACGGGATGTTAAAGGCTAGTTCTATTTTCGGATTAAAGCATGATTTAAACAGATACAGAACAGTGCTACTACATTGTCAGTATAATTTTAAATCAGTATATTTTAAATGATTTTGAAATCTACTAAATTAATCGATCTGTCTAGATAAAATAACTGACGAAAATGTACTGTTAACTGAAAGCAGCATTTATAGATTTAATGCTGACAATGTTATTAGTTTGGCATGTGGTAGGTTAAGTTAACACAATAACCTAAGCCTCTGAGAACGAGTCAGTCTTTTGTTCGTTATCTGTCTTAGCTCTGTGTTCATCTTCAGTTCTCTCTTTACAGCAGTTCAGTCAGTATACTGTTTGAGTAAATGAATTACTCTGGGATATTGGTTTGTTTGAACTCGGAGGGAGTGTCAGCCACATTAAAAAAGTTAACAGCTTAAGTCATTTGTGGATCAATGCGTATTGGAGACCCAAACCATTTAAAATGATTCAGTTCGATTTGGTGAGCTTGTTCAAAAAGGTCTGGTTACATCGAATGATTTGTTTGCGAACCGGATTTCACAAACTGCTTTGTTTTGAACTCTCACAACAGACATGGAAGAGAAGACAATGCTGAATAAAGTAATAGTTTTTGCTATTTTTGGACCAAAATGTATTTTCGATGCTTCAAAGTATTCTAACTAGCCCTCTGATGTCACATGGACTACATTGATGATGTTTTTCTTACCTTTCTGGACATGGACAGTATACCGTGCACACAGTTTCAACGGAGGGACTGAGAGCTCTCGGACTAAATCTAAAATATCTTAAACTGTGTTCCAAAGATAAACGGAGGTCTCTTGGGTTTGGAACGACATGAGGGTGAGTTATTAATGGCATAATTTAGATTTTTGGGTGAACTATCCCTTAAAGGAACCCTTTGTTCATGGAGCGAGAGGCAACATCATTTAATGGACATTGATGGTCATGAGCTAAGCAATGTTCAGGCAGTTGCATCTTTTTTGAGAGTTCAGTCTGTATGTCAGGTTGGAAAGATTATAGATTTGCTAATGCAAAGGTTGACAGTAGAAGAAAAAACACAGTTGAAGGAATATTATAATGGTAAGGTTGTTTCTGTTAATTTCAAAATTTTAATCACTCCGGATTTAAAGGACTTAAATGGTTATTTTTTGGACTTGGAAGGTCTGGAGGATGTGAACTTTCAAGATGCTCGAAGTAAATTGTTGTATAAATGCTGTGATAAGGTTTTGAATAAAACTTTTCCTAGGGAACGAAAAGGTACAGTATGGAGAGAAAAGTTGGGGTTGGAAGATGATGTAAAACCTGTATGGAGAATTGTTTATAAAACACCTTTGGAAAAGTGTACAGTTGATCTTCAGTGGAAGATACTGCATGGCATAGTTGTTGTTAATGCGTTTGTGAGTATTCTTAATTCTAATTTGTCTGACAAGTTCCCATTCTGTAAAAAAAGGGGAAACAATTTTTCACTGTTTTTTTAGAGTGTTCAAGATTGGAAGATTTGTTAAATATACTTAGCTTAATGTTCCTTAATGCTCCTGTTTCTCCTGGCGTTATAAACTCTCTCCACGCCAATTACTGAAACAAGAGACAGGTGTTGATCATTTCCGTCCAAACCACTCACTCACCGTTCGTCTTCTGATTCTCTCTCCAGTGTTGCTGCCTGTCCCAAATGGCCTGCCATAAGATTAGTATGAGCCGCATGAAGAAGCATTTCCCTGTGGCTCTTCGGAATGAACAACTGGGTTGTATTTACTTTTGTCCGAGCGTCTTGGGTCACTCAATACAACCGATTTTTTAAAATGGCAAAATACAGATAGGTGAGTGGGTGGGCAGGATGGAGAGGCTGGCCATCGATGGAATGGACCTGTTGAAAAGCATGTTTTAATTTCTCGTCTTGAGACTGCTCCAGAGGAAAGTCATCATGCTCCAAGAGAATAAGTCTCCCGATTTTGCTCTGTTCCCCTGAAGCAAAACCCAGCGTTGCGGCTCAGTCTCTCCCACCTGCACACGCGTGGCCCATTCCGTGCCTTATTTCCCCAAGAGGCATCCGCTCATAATGACCCCAATAAAACAGTAAACGAGGGCCAATTCCTTCCCAGAATTAATGGATGCCAGAGATAGGGACTAAACCACCACCTCCACACTATGCTTGACCCTGGAATTGAATAATGATTGGGCCACAGGGTACTCCACCTTATCCTGTATAACACACCGCACCTTAACCACATGGGCTTGTTATCCTATGCCCCCCGATTGAATCACGGCTTTTGATGGGTTGAGGTTTGGTTGCATCCTGAATCCCATCAAGGCAATCAAGGCAGAATATGTACCCCCATCAGCTGGGATACGAAGGAGGCCGGGTGGACGGGACATAGGGAGAGGGACAGGTTGAGGAGAAGAAGGAAAGGGGAGAGAGGGAGTGAGAGAGACTGATTGAAGGGATTCGCCGACCCCTGTGCATGCCACCATGTGGTCCTCCGCGAGATGAATGGCCGGTCCAGCGTCGTGGGACCTGGCCCACTTGGTGGTCGTCTTCGGAAAGCCGAGTGGACGAACTCCAGTACCACTAGGCCGATCGATGTGTTTCCACGTCACTTCCCTCAACCAGTAGCCATTGCGAAAGGAGTCTGAATGAGCTGCTGGGCCATCGCAGAAGGGCCGACCGGATTCCCCCAGGTCCAGGGAATGGAACCGCTGACTATGTTCTCTGGGTTCCGGCCGACCCGTTGAATGATGGCCATCTTTCAGGTCATGCGCCAAAACAGGGAGGTTCCCCTCCGGGAGTTGGATGTGATGCCACCTGGGATTCTGCCCGACGAGCAGGTGGGAATCACCAGTTGGTCCGGCGGGGCCAGCCGCACTCTTCAGCTGATTTTCAAACATCTCCAGGAATGCTTCAGGGTCATCTTGTGGTCCCCATCTTATGAAGAGGGGCAAGTGAAGAAACACTTGTCAGAAGAAACAGTCGAGCGACAGAGAAGGACAGCCAGCTATGTGAGTGTTTAAGTGTCGTATTTCTCATTAGACTACTGTGTGATCGTCCATTGCTAAAAAAGGTTTTTGGTTAAATTGTGTGTGTATTACCCTGGTAAATACGTGCTGAAAGTGGCGCTTGGTTTTGCGTTGGCCTATCTCGGGACTGCCCAGTTTCGATCTGCTAAATAGTGAGGCGTGGCCAGCTGACTTCAATCACAGGTAATCAGGCAAATATAAAAGCGGCAGATTTCACCGCGGCAGCCCTCGTGTGAAGACCCGACGAGTGTAAAGACAATCGACTCTACCTGCGCAACTCCACCGAGCAAGGACACCGACAGGGCACTTGAGTATTACTTTTCTCTTTCTTTACTTTTTGTATAGCTTGTTCTCAAATATATCTTACACTTGTAGTCACTATGTGCTCTCAGATCTCTACTATCACTACTAGCACTCGGAGAGCACGCTATGTACGTCGCAGGAAGGCCTGTCTGACAAACTTACGACATGTCCCTTTGACCTCTACTACCACACTCTCTATTCCAGTTGGTCTCTGGAACTGCCAGTCTGCAGTTAACAAAGCAGACTTCATTTCTTCTATTGCTACTCATTCCGGTCTCAAACTCATGGCACTGACAGAGACTTGGATCAAACCTGAAGATACTGCCACCCCTGCAGCCCTCTACACTAATTTCACTTGTTCCCACACTCCTCGTACCACTGGGAGGGGTGGAGGTATGGGTCTCCTTATATCCAAAGAATGGAAATTTGATCTTCAGCCATCACCTACAGGTACTGGTTCATTTGAATCACATGCCATTACTGTAACCGACCCTGTTAAAATACACTTTGTGGTCATTTATCGTCCCCCAGGTTAACTGGGAAACTTCTTGGAGGAGTTGGATGAGCTGCTATCAAACTTTCCTGAAGATGGTACTCCTCTGGTACTGCTTGGTGACTTCAACATCCACCTAGATAAACCCCAGGCTGCTGACTTCAAAACTCTGCTCACCTCATTTGATCTCAAGCTAGTGTCTACTACAGCGACTCACAAATTAGGCAACCAACTGGACCTCATCTACACACGCTGTTGCTCTGTTGACACCTCTTCAGTTGCTCCACTGCACACCTCTGACCACTTCCTCATTACTGTTAACCTAGCACTTACTCCTGAAGTACCTCACACTCCAACACAGGTCACCTTTCGATGGAACCTACGCTCACTCTCTCCATCCCGCCTATCTGCTGTGGTTTCATCCTCACTTCCTGCACTCTCTCAGTTTTCTGCTCTGGACACGAACAGCGCTACGGACACTCTTTGCTCCACTTTAACATCTTGCTTGGACAACTTTTGCCCACTGTTGTCTAGACCAGCACGCACTGCCCCATCTGCCCCCTGGCTGTCCGAGGTTCTCCGTGGACATCGCTCTAAACTCAGGGCTTCAGAGAGGAAATGGCAGAAATCAAAAAACTCTACTGACCTCAGTGTGTTTCAATCTCTCCTCTCTTCCTTCTCTGCAAATGTTTTCACTGCTAAAACATCCTACTACCACAACAAAATTAACAGCTGCTGTGACGCTCGGACACTCTTCAAGACTTTCTCTTCTCTTCTTAATCCGCCGCCTCCACCTCCTCCATCGACTCTTACAGCAGACGACTTTGCAGTTTTCTTCACAAATAAGACAAGATCCATCAGTGACCAATTCTCCACACCGCAGACTGAGGACAACTTCACAATGACCGATGCACCCTCTTTCTCCTCCTTCTCCCCACTCTCAGAGATGGACGTCTCCAAACTTCTATCCAATCATCCTACTACTTGTCCACTTGATCCAATACCCACTCACCTCCTTCAAGCGATCTCTTCTTCAGTTATACCTTTGGTTACTCACATTATCAACTCCTCTCTTCACTCTGGAACATTTCCCTCAGCATTCAAGCAGGCTCCGATAAGCCCACTGCTCAAGAAACCATCTCTAGATCCAGCACTTCTTGAAAACTACAGACCGGTATCCCTCCTTCCTTTCATTGCAAAGACACTTGAGCGAGTTGTGTACAACCAGCTTTCTATGTTTCTTGTACAGAACAACCTCCTGGAGAGCTACCAATCTGGCTTCAAAAGTGGCCACTCAACTGAGACTGCTCTGCTCTCGGTAACTGAAGCCCTGCGACTAGCAAGAGCAGCTTCAAAATCCTCGGCACTCATCTTACTGGACCTGTCTGCTGCTTTTGACATTGTTAATCACCAGATTCTCCTGTCCACCCTCAGAAAGATGGGCATCTCTGGAACCACACTCCTGTGGGTTAAGTCCTACCTCTCTGACAGATCCTTCAGTGTGTCTTGGAGGGGTGATGTTTCAAAGTCACACCACCTTGCTACTGGGGTTCCTCAAGGCTCAGTACTGGGACCACTTCTCTTCTCCATCTACATGACATCTTTAGGATCTGTCATTCAGAAGCATGGCTTTACTTATCACTGCTACGCTGATGACACCCAAACTCTACTTCTCATTCCAGCCAGATGACCCAACGGTAGCTGCTCGCATTTCAGCCTGTCTGAGTGACATTTCTAGCTGGATGAATGACCATCACCTTCAGCTTAACCTTACGAAGACAGAACTCCTGGTGATTCCAGCTAACTCATTGCTTCATCAAAACTTCTCCATACAGCTGGGCTCTTCAACCACAACTCCTTCGAGGACAGCCAGAAACCTAGGAGTTGTAATGGATCATCAGTTAAGCTTCACAGACCACATTGCTACAACGACCCGGTCCTGCAGGTTTGCCTTATACAACATAGGAAGATTAGACCCTTCCTGTCAGAGCAAGCAACCCAATTTCTTGTCCAAGCTCTTGTTCTCTCCAGACTGGACTATTGTAATGCTCTACTGGCAGGCCTTCCTGCATGTACTGTCAAGCCTCTGCAAATGATCCAGAATGCAGCAGCTAGGGTTGTCTTCAATGAGCCAAAAAAAGATCACATTACTCCTCTCCTCATCAGGTTACACTGGCTACCGGTAGCCGCTCGCATCAAATTCAAGGTACTGATGCTTGCCTACAAGACGACCACTGGCACGGCAACAACTTACCTAAACTCACTGGTTAAATCTTATGTGCCTTCCAGAAGTTTGCGCTCTGCAAGTGAACGACGCCTTGTGGTGCCATCCCAAAGAAGTTCAAAATCACTCTCTCGGACCTTTTCCTGGACTGTGCCCAGCTGGTGGAATGACCTCCCAATCTCAATTCGTACAGCTGAGTATTAACTCATTTTCAAGAAACATCTAAAGACTCATCTTTTTCGCCTGCACTTAACCAACTAATACTAGCACTTTTCCTTTTCTTGTCTTTTCATTAAAAAAAAAAAAACTCTCTCCACGCCTATTACTGAAACAAGAGACAGGTGTTGATCATTTCCGTCCAAACCACTCACTCACCGTTCGTCTCCTGATTCTCTCTACCGCTGCAGACTTCGCTAAACCACGCCCCCCTGCCAAATGACTATGAAAGTTTTTTGCATAGGTGGGGGTATAATTAAGTTATTTGTACAGTAGTGGATTAAATGTTTTTTTTTATTTGGTATTGGAATAAGTTTAAGGTATGAAAAAATTTAAATGTGGAAACACCTTGGAAATGTGTAATGTGATGAGTTTTTTAAATTATATTGTGAATTTGTTTGTATGACTTAATAAAGTTGTTGTGAACAAAAACATTCTCTATCTCTCTTTTTCTCCCTCTCAAATAAATTTAATAGAACTATTACCCCCAGTTTACAAAGGACTAAAAAGCTTGATTAAAACTTTTTGTACTGTGATATAATTTATTGTTATACTGTGATACAAATTATGCTTGACCAGTAGATGAAATAATTTAGTGTCATGAAGGCTTCATTACAATCACAAATACAAAAAGTATCTATGTTATATAAAAGTTGTAAAGTATGTAAATCTTAATTTGTAAGAATCTTAAATCTTTATCTCTCTTTCAGCTGATAAATCTCCAGTCCAGATAAGCAGCAGTGCTCAGCCTGGAGCCAATGTTGTTAAAATGAAAGCTGAAACAGGTGCAAGTGTAAATGCTCCTGTACTCACCTTCACTGGAACAGAAAACTTCATCTACAGCTCACCTGATCCAGGAAACGGTAGTGAAGACTCCACTAATAAAACCATTTAAATGCTATAGAATACTATCTCAATTATTTATCTGTATCTTCTGTTTATTTATCTAATTCTAAATGCATCTCAGGTAAACACAAATGCTCAGATACAGCAGAGAATAACAGAGAAAAACAAGGTAAACCTTTCATGTATGAAGATTTACACATCTGATTTAACATCAATAAATGTGATGAATTATCAATGTCTATGAATGTGGAGGCAAAAGTGCAGCTATTCTGATTTGATTGTCATTTTAGCAATAGCAGGAGGATCCTTCAACAATAATACACAAACACCTGTTATAGGGCCTATTGTCTATTTTTTCATTTAACAGTAATCTCAAAAATTAATGTTAGCATATGGCCAGCACACATTCACTGTATTAAATTAAACCGTAAAATAAAATAAAAATAAAAACCATTTCATTTCCATACATTAGGGAAGTCGTGGCCTAATGGTTAGAGAGTCGGATTTCCAATTGAAGGGTTGTGAGTTCGAGTCTCGGGCCAGCAGGAATTGTGGGTGGGGGGAGTGCATGTACAGGGCTCTCTCCACCTTCAATACCATGACTTAGGTGCACTTGAGCAAGGCATCGAACCCCCAACTGCTCCCCGGGCGCCACAGCATAAATGGCTGCCCACTGCTCCGGGTTTGTGTTTTCAGTGTGTGTGTGTGTGTGTGTGTGTTCACTGCTCTGTGTGTGCACTTCGGATGGGTTAAATGCAGAGCAGGAATTCTGAGTATGGGTCACCATACTTGGCTGAATGGCTGAATGTCACGTCATGTCATGTCACATTAAATTAATAACTCTTTAACAAGCAAAACAAACAAGCAAAAGCTCTACCAAATCATTAGCATTTTGGTGCGCAGTCTTTCACTGCAGCTTTATTGTTGATTTTGTGAGCATAGACATTATCAGTGTTAAACTGGATAGTGTTTCTTGTAACATTGAATGAACAGTTTCACCAGAACTTTGATGTTTAGAAGCAGCTAAAGTCTTGAGCAGAAATAGGTAAGATTATTCTTATATAGTTGCTGGGGGAAAAAAAATTCTGAAAAAGAAACTCACCTGCCCATAGCCTTTATAATCCTGAAGACGTTGATTAGCTTGTTCAGGTGTGTTTGATTAGGGTTGGAGCTAAACTCTGCAGGACAGAGGCTCTCTCGGACTGAACTTGCCTATACCTGGTCTAGAACCGGGTTATCTAAACCTGTTCTGGAGGTTCACTGACCTGTGGAGTTTAAGTGCCAAACCTATTCAAACACCCACTGAACACCCTCTTAAAGCCTAGTTCACAATACACGACTTTAAACCACTAAAGATCCCTATGCGGTTCAGACTACATCACTTGATTGTCTGTCTTGAAGTCATTATGGTGTTCACACTACGCAACACTACGTTAATGATCAACGCACTATACGAGCTGACAACTCTGTCACCCAATGACTCTGTCCTGTCCCCAAACCATGTTTTGTCACAAAAACACAAGCGAGATCACCTTGTTACCTTGCAACAGGCTTAAAGTCCTGTAGTGTGAACTAGACCTAAGACTTACTCATTGGGACTTCAGGAGCATTCATTCAAATATAGACTTGCACAGTTTTCAAGGTTTGTGATGGGAATCACAGACCATATCAGAATCTACTTAAAGATTTCAGAATCATTATTTTATTAAAAAATTACTTACTCTTGGCTGACTTTTTTCCATTTTCTCAAAGGCTCTGCTGCAGAGGACAATAAAGCTACTCATAATGATTACACAAAGATCTTGAAGGACAAGTTAAAACAGCAATGTGAGCGGATATTGGTTGGTAATTCACAGACGGGTCATAATAAATACCTGGACGATATTTACACTGATTTATATGTGGTGGAGAATCAGACTGGAGGAAGAACGAATGAACACGAGGTGAGACAGATCGAATCAAATCACAACAGACTGACTGCCAAAGATACGCCGATCCAGTGTAATGACATGTTCAAAGATCATATGGGTCGACAAAACAGAAAAGTGCTCACAGTGGGGATTGCAGGAGTGGGAAAAACTGTCTCTGTCAATAAATTCATCCTTGACTGGGCTAAAGGAAAAGAAAATCAAGAAACAGTCTTCATTTTTCCACTCCCATTCCGTGAACTGAATTTGATTAAAGAGGAGTACAGTTTAATGGGACTGCTTAACACATACTGCTTAAGTGGCCTTACAGAGCTGACATCTCTTCCTGAAGATGGCAATAAGGTCATGTTCATCTTTGATGGGCTGGATGAATGTCGCTTCCCTCTGAGCTTTGAAGAGGGTGACAGTTTTACAGATGTTAATAAGAAAACAACAGTGAGTAAGATAGTTACAGCCCTAATCAAGAAACATCTGCTTCCCTCTGCTCTCATCTGGATCACATCCAGACCAGCAGCAGCCAGTCTGATACCCCGAGAATACATTGACCAGGTGACAGAGGTACGAGGATTCAATGATGAGCAGAAAGAGGAGTACTTCATCAGAAACAGCAGTCCTGAGATTGCTGAAAACATCATCCGTCACATCAAAAAATTCAGAAGTCTGTACATCATGTGTCACATCCCGGTCTTCTGCTGGATCTCTCTCACTGTTCTTCAGCCTCTGCTGGTTCAAGAGAGCAATGACAAAACACCTACAACCCTCACAGGGATGTACATAAACTTTTTACTTTCTCAGAAGCAGCAGATGAAAATAAAATATTGCAAGGATCCTAAAACTAAGGCTGAAGTCATGCCTTTTGATGATATTATTCTGAAGCTTGGGAAACTGGCCTTTAAACAACTACAGAAAGGTAATCTGATTTTCTACAAAGACGATCTTGAGGAGTGTGGACTAAATGTCAATGAGGGTTCTGTGTACTCTGGGTTATGCACCCGGATGTTTCAGGAGGAAAAATCTATATCAGAGAGAAACGTTTACAGCTTCATACATCTCAGCATCCAGGAATTACTTGCTTCTCTCTATGTGTTTTTCTCTAACAAAAACAAGAAAGCAAACCCATTTCTTAAATCCTGGAAAAAACTGACATGTAACCTGTCCAGAAAGCCACTGTTTGAACTTCATAAAGCTGCAGTCAATGAGGCTTTACAAAGTAAGAATGGACACCTGGACCTCTTCCTCCGATTCCTCCTGGGTCTTTCATTGGAGTCCAACCAGAGAGACCTGAAGGAACTACTGCCAGGACTGAAGCTCAAAACAGAGGACACCAAAGACACTACTGACTATATCAAAAAGAAAATAGAGATGGAGCAATCAACAGAGAGGACCATCAATCTATTTTACTGTCTGAATGAACTGAAAGATGACTTTGTGGAGGAAATCGAGAAGAATCTGGGCTCTGGAAAACTTTCAGAGCAGAATCTCTCTTCTGCTCAGTGGTCGGGTCTGGTGTTTGTGCTCCTCATGTCAGAAGAGATTCAAGAGAAGTTTGAACTGAAGAAATACAGAAGATCTGATGAAGCACTGATGAGACTGCTGCCAGTCATCAAAAACACCAGAAGAGCACTGTAAGTGTTTTCTTTATATTCATTTATATACACTGTTGGTTGATTAAAGGGGAGACACTGCAGGTAAAAACACCTGTCAATGTTGAGATTTATTTATTTCTTAAAGTTTACATAAAGATTAGTGGGAAGAAAACATCCAAAAGACACTGCTAAGTGTTTCTTTAATAGCACTTATCTATTTGTGTCAATGGATAAAAACAAATTCTCCTACTCCTAGACATAAATCTTCAGTTCAGTAGCACTTACACAAACCAAGTTTTACATTTTACTCCTGTCTTTATTCTGAAGGTTTTTACAGAGGAATTTCTTCATATATAATTTGATTGATTATATACATTTTAATCCCCCAAAATTGTGAAAATATAGTTTTCTAGCTGTTCAAAAAAATCAGAATTATGGAGTGACAAAAAACAGATACCAAACATTCCTTCTGTAAAAAAAATTTCACTCTACGTAAAAAACAAACAAAAAAAACACTAAACAAGATTTTTGAAACTGACTTACCCAGTTCAGATTTTTGTATGATAAATGTATGTAAATGAGCGTACATTTAATAAAAAAAATGCCTAATTTGCATATTTAAACATAACATTTTAGGAAACTTGTAATACAAAAAATGTTTGCAATTGTCTAAGTAATCAGTCAACTGGCTAAGTAAGGTGATAACTATTAGTTAATATAGTTACCATATACACCTGCAGTGTCTCGCCTTAATAATTGTACTTTAACTTTACACAGTGACTTGTTGGCCAAGACCGTTCAGAAAAATTAATGAATGCAATTCTATAATGACAACTCTCAGGAGATTTTAGCATGGTAATGGATATGACAATGTTAATGTATTTGGTCTTGGCACAATAGATCTGCTACACTGCTGCTTTTATTGCTGTATTTGTACATTATTGCTGCAAGCAACTTGTTACTGCAATACATATGCTAATATGGTGCTTTGAGTATTTAATACTGCTGCAGCATAAATAGCATATGAAAATAATGCATAGTAGATCTATACAGGTGGAGCTATGGAGGTAGAATTGTTGTATAATTCCCAATAAACCCACAAATAAATTTAAAGAGATTTACAAAAAATTAAACATACTAACAAATAAATAGAATGAAATCCATAAATAACCCTTAGAGGTTCACAATTAAATAAAATGAGATTTGCAAATAAAAAACATTTTCACAAATACATTTTTATGTCACAAACACAACTTTGTCTGCCATTCATTTGTGAATTGTGTCTTGTACATTTGTAGATCGCTGCACGTACTTGTGGATCGCTCGCTGTGCATTTGTGGATTCATCCAAATCATAGCACATTCTTGCTATAACCAATCATGTTTTGCTTTACAGTAATGGCGGTCTCTTCCTGATATAAATTAATTCATAATATGCATTGGCTCAAATAAGAAATATAAGGGCCAAAAATAATTCTACAGTAAAAAATGTTTAAAATTGCATTTCGTTAGATCATTCGACTGTGTATCAAGCCAAGCCAGTATATTTTACATACCTTTGAAAATGCCAGAGAAACAGTGCTTTAAATTACGGCTATGGAAACAAAACTGTACTGGATACAAATGTGTAATGGAAGCTTCATTCAAGATGGAAAGAAAAGTGTCAATAATTAACTGACTTATAAATGACTGGATTCAACCTAAATGATAGACATGTGAGTTTGTGTTATAGGTTAAATTGGCGTCACACAACAGCCAACATAACAGCATTTTCCAGTTTTTCAGTGAAGCTGTTTGGATGAGAGGGATATGGATATGAGCAGCCATGTGGCTCTAATGATGTACACTAAGTAGCATTCAAAAGGCCCTTTTTACCGCCGCACGTACCGCCGCGGCGGCAGTATAAAGTGCATTTGCAGCTTTTGACCACTGAGTGCCGCTTTAACCACAAGTTATCAAACAAGCGCATCAAAGCTCATTTTCGCTAATAGACGTCAGTTTTGCCTCACTGATGTGTTAGATTTAATAGACTCAGTCAGGGAAAATGAAAGAAAAACACTGTAGTTAAAATCTTTAATATATTTAATATCCACAGACAAAAGTTTGGTACTTATGAAGTTATGTGCATTTCTTAGAACGAATTCAAGCCTGTGCCTGAGTCTGTGCTTATATTTTCTCTAATCTACATGGTATTAAACCATATTTTAGATTTGACACATTTAAAAGGTGTGCAGTATTATTTATATTATATTAATTATGCGTTATATTATTCAAAAGAAATTGTGGTTTACTTTGCATCGGAGCATTAAAAGTGGTAGCCTATTTTAGGGGGGTAGGCTACATTGATTAATATGCAATGTCAATATTTTCATATATTATGTGTCACAGTGTCTGGGTTGTGTTCCCTGGGTATCCACTAGATGTCCTCTTTTCCCCTCGGTGTATGTCACTTCATTAATCACATTCCTCACGTCCCTGATTAATTATTGCACCCAGCTGTTACTAATTACCAATCATCACACTCTGTCAGTTTCCCATTAGCATTTGCCTCTCCTTGTGTATTTAACCCGGTCTGTCTTAGTATGTGTCACGGAGTCCTTGTTTATTCATGTCCGTCAGTTCGTGCCCTTGCCTTGTCTTCTTGTTTTGTTTATGTTTTGGATGGATGTTTCCTATTGACCCCTGCCTGGACTGTTTATGCTTTTTGGATGACCCCTTAAATAAAGACTTACCTGCAATTGGTTCTCTCTCCATGTTTCCTGTATCACCGATCGTGACATTATGCCTATATTTTAATTTATATTTTCAATATAAATATATTTCTTCCTTTAATAAAACAACATGCATTTTTGTTATTCGTTACCTGTCCTTTAACTTATTGGGAAAAAGACATTTGTCTGTAAACTGATTAAGAAATTGTTGCATGTTATAATTTCAAAAGCATTGTATAATTTCGTTCCCATTATTTATGCCTAATTAGCCTAAAACAAGAAATGAATAAAATTAAACCGGCACGATTAAATCTTTGAAACTCTAAAGACGGATTAATAAAACGTCCTCACGATTAATCTCAAGTTCTCTCATTATAATCAACAAAATACACACGATGTAAAAAAGAGCTTCATTAACTGACAACATAAATGATTTTAAAGGGAGCCTTCTTTACTTGCTTTTAGTGCTGGGCGAAAGCATATGGCCTAAAAAATAAAAAAATCTGATTTATGATTTAAATTGATTTTAAAATCAATATTCAAATGACAAAGACATTTTTCAAAACAAGTTTTAATATAGTTATGAACTTATAACTTAGACAAGATGATAAAAAACTGTGATGTTATTACCTTAAAGCTGGAAAGACCTTTATTTTATTTTATTTTTTATTATATATTATTTTTTATTATTATTTTTTTTTTGTTAATACTAGCCCATCAGCTGTGCAAATTTTGTTTGTGAGGAAAGTAACAGTACATTGTTGTCAGTTATTTTATCTAAACAGATCAATTAATTTCTTCAAGATTTCAAAATCAAATAGCCTACTGATAATTTAGTAGCACTGTAAGATTACATTTGTTTGAACGCATTATTGCTAAAGCAATTGCGTGAATGTGCTTTATCTGTTTAAATCATGCTTTAACCCAAAAATAATCAGTAAAAGAAACAGACAAACTGCTTAGCCTTTAACATCCCGCTCGACTCTTGCAGTCATTATAACCTGATCAAGTCAAAGCTAAATATGTTTAACATGAATTCGTGCTGAATATGCAGTTATATTTCGGGCTGTTGTCATGAATTGTACTCGTGATGGAAGCTCTGCTCCGCTCATCCTTTGCTCGGCGTGTCTCTGTCAGACTCGGTGGAGGGTTGAGCCCCTCTGAACTACGGGAGCCTGAGCGGTGCATCCGTGGATGTTAAAAAGAAAACCGATTTTCATTCAAACAAACCGATGTAAATGACAAATTCAAGTTAATTGATAAAATCGATTTATCACCCAGCCCTACTTGCTTTCATATTATTTAATGAAAAAAAAAATGCAGGAGTGTAAAATATGTGCAAGATTTGCACTGCACGTGTGATGGTAGATGTGCAGCTTTTATTCTTATTTATTTTATCTTCATTACAAATCTTGTTTGGTTTCATTTTGGATAATTGCATGTAAAAAATAATTTTCGTTGTAATGCAAAATGTGAATTAATATTCATATGCAAGTATTTGAGCAAAAATTATTAATTCGCATTAATGACAGGGCGCATTAATATTCAACATTGAACAATCTGTGAATGTTGCATTTCTCTCATCAGAGAGAGCCAGCACTGTGAATTTCATCTTGCAGCAGACAAGAAAACATTTGTTTATTAATAAATAATTCAAATGTCTCATTTTTCACAATTATTAGGCTACTTCTGCATGTGCTTTGTGGCAAACTTAATGCATGTGCTTGAGCGCGGAATATATTAAGATTTGATTATGTAAATTTAATATAAACCTGATTAGTTGAATATAACAAATGAACGACTAGAACTAGTAAAATCTTGCGTGGGGACAGACCTTTTTTTGTCTATAACCAAAACAACAGTCCTATATAAACCGGTTCAGCAACTTTGAAAGCCTCATAAGACACTGTCCATATGAAAGAGCAATTCACACCTTTATCTCGACCCCCACAAGCCATACATAACTACCCCCAAAAACCCAACCCCCTCCAGCTGAACAGAATTCGGTCTGTGTTCGGTCTGAGGAACGGTGTGTTACTCGGCTGAAACATGCCTGCACTCAGCAGCACTACTCTTTGTATTCATTATTTTCTCGCAGCCCATATTATTATTTTCACAAGACCATAATGATAATAACAAATGATCAATTAATAATTAATCATTATTTTACGAAAAGCATTGTTATTTGTGATCGTGGATGTTTGCGGGAGGCTTTAAGACCAAGCGGAATCCTCTGTTCCCGCCTCACAGTGCGCGGGTCTCCGAGGCTTCACTGTCTGCGGTTTGACTTTACTGAATCAGATTGAGGCGAATACAACTTATTGATCATGAGCCCAACATTTAGCAAGCAGGAAAACATTCATTCTACCTGAAGGAAGACGTATTTTATTGAGCTAATGCTGTTAAAGAGAGAGAGAGAGAGAGAGAGAGAGAGAGAACCAGTCTAGGGCTATTCCTAAACTTGGAGCTCATTATATTGAAGTGCAAATCCAAAAACCAGAAACGTTATGCATTTTATGAATAATGAAATGTTATGAAAAGTATGCATTTTATTTATTCACATGCAGTATGGTTGTTGGTATTTAGCAGTTAAAACCTATTTTTAAACTTGAATTTAAATACTATTAAACTAACTTTAAAATATCAAGGAGTTTATAAATTAAAAATGGTAAAATGTCACAGTGCATGTTAAATAGCCTAAATGAACTTGTATTAATAATATAATTATATATTTTTTAAATGTATAAAATGGGGCAGCAACCTTTATATCAAATATTTTTAAATCGTCCACAGCTGAGCAACGCGAGAGGCGGATCTGCGCCAGAGCGTGTGAAGTGAATGCGATGAACGAAGTCATTTTCAGATGCAATGGAAAAAACAAAACAAAAAAATAGCCTAGATTAGGCCCATGCAGGCTCTGCTCTGAAGTATATAATACTTATAATTACTGTTAACCCAGAGTAACACATTATAATGGATTAATCGCCTTTTTTCATTTGCTGCATGTTTTCTTTATTTATTTATTTTTAAACACGCTAAAAAATTAATTAATTTTGTGAGAGAAAATAATATATATTAAACATGTCTAGGTTTAATTTTAATGTATTAATCACTTATTTTCGTTTGCTGCATGTTTTTTTTTTTTTATATATATTATATAATTCATGTATAAATTGCATTTTATTACATTTAGAAATAATAACGGCTGGCCTAATAATGTTTTCATGTACAAACAGGATATATTTAATTCCCTTCACTTTACAACAAAACCTTTAAATTTAACAAATTTATCAGAACAAAACAAGAATTAAAAATATAGAATTCTAATGGATAAATATAATTGCAGTATATAATAATATACGCTTAGCTATAAACAAACAAAAAATATATATAATTTAAAGCTAAGCATAAAGGCCGTGTTGCAAGGTTAATTTTTTAACGAATATGTGAAATTTGCTTGTTGGTAATAAACATTTAAACTGTTATCCATTGTATTTTATGTTGTTGGGTATCACAAAACGGAACATAATACGAAAAAGTAAGTACTATCATACAGCGGTCTCCTTTCCCCCACAATGCAATGCATTGCATCACGTCACGTTGGGGAGAGAATTTACCAAAGCCGCCTTGAGAGCATTGAGAGTGACTAGAGAGACGAGAGTATTCAGATAGCGCAGAACGCAGATTATAGATAAATAGATAGATAGATAGATAGACTAGATACAGTATATAGATAGATAGATAGATAGACAGATAGATAGAGAGATAGCGACCCAAACGCACTCACTTCCCTACAGCACAAGCTTTCTAATGCAGTTTACATGGGACGGCACCCACACAAGCTCCTGTCAAACACAGCGACAGACACATGGCTACGTTTGCAACAACATTTTCACCGGAGGACGAGATAAACGCTTAGAAACGTCCATATAGCTATCATGATGCCTTTTATTTCTAGATGACAAAGACAAAATTTACCAGTTCTACGAAACTATGAAAAAGGTTACCGGTACTTCTCTGAACTAACGTCATGATCACTGCCACTAGATATAAAGAAAACATCGATTTTTCACTCGGTGCTATTCAATGACAGTAATAAATAAATAAAATTATATATATATATATATGTATGTATATATGTGTGTGTGTGTGTGTGTCTGTGTGTGTCGTTATTTCGCACTGCTGCTCGTAAACTAGCTCCAGTGCTCATTGCTGCGATGCTAAATGATAGCAACTCACCAGGACACTTCACCAACTCTCCACTCATTCTCCTCGGACCATGCATAGGCTTTGATGGACATCAGTTCTTGGCAATTCCTCATTTGCCCTCTCACGGCTGGCTCGATCGAAATTACACAGCTGCGGGCCATCATACATGTTTGCTCTCGCCACCTCTTCCTCATCCCAGTCATTCGCTATAGTTCTGATGCTGCGTTCCAGGCAGGTTTTTGAGCTCGTAATCACTATTTCATACCACTACTAACGACTTTGTACCGTTCCAGGCAAGTTACGCCAAACTTTCTGAGCGCAAGGAATTCTAACTAGATTATTCATTTTATTGCAACGTTGCATTGACCTAAAATCGTTTTTTCAACGTGTACTACTTGCATAAACACTGCATCTGCAGGCAGTATTATTCATATGGGCTGTCATCGTTTTTCGCGTGCTGTGTGACCTCGGAACTCGGAGTGCATCGATCTAGTATGAGACACGAGTTCACAGGTGGGAAGTCACGGATTTGATTGCCGTTCCAGTGGACTTTCAAGGGTTTAAGGTTGGAAAAACACGGTTTTATGGGTTGCCTGGAACGCTGCATCATACTAGACTGAGGCTACCTTTCCTCGACTTCTCCCCAACATGACGTCATCACCGAGTTGCGTAAAAAAACCGTTAATACCAAAAACTTAAAAAATAGGTCTTTAAGACCATTTTTGAGACATTTTAAAAATTATATACATATCTTGAGTGATTTATGTACCCATTAATCGAAAGTGGTGTTTAACCTGCAACATGGCCTATAAGGTAAGGTTGGGCTCTCTCACTCTCTCACTCGGGAGAAATCCGTTTCCATATTCGTGATGTTGCCCATTTGAAGCTTAAGTATTATTATAGTTTGACAAAAATCAATAAAAAAATAGAGTTAATAATAATTATTCCTAAATACTGGACCGTTCCCATTTCGCTCTGCATATGGAACCTGAAGATTTTTTTTTAAACCAAGAATGAACTGAAATGAAAATGAAATTAAAACATTTAGTTTTTAATCCGTATATATATATTTTCACAAGACCATAATGATAATAACAAATCATCAATTAATAATTAATAATTATTTTATGGAAATCATTGTTATTTGTGATCATGGATGTTTGAGGAAGGCTGTAAGACCAAGCGGAATCCTCTGTTCCCGCCTCACAGCGCGCAATATAGGGATGTGTACCAAAACCCGTTATTAAACTGGCCCCTGGGCTAAATTATGAAAGACCGTAATATCTGACGCTATCGGTTTGCTTTCGGTTCCTGTACCGGTACTGTAAATAATGTATTTTTGGTTAATAATGTTATCGTGCACATCTTATCTCACCAACCATTTCTAATGTGCGATTATAGTAAGACGTTTGTCTGTGAGATCTGCGAGATCTCTAAAGCGCGCCACGGAGGCTGTCTGTCAGTCACACACACACACACACACAATGAGCCCGGCGCACGCACACACATTAACGTAAACTCCTGCTTAATTATAAAGAGTGACGATGGCGAAGAGATTTGCTTAATGTTATCGTGCACATTTTATCTCACCAAACATTTCTAATGTGCGATCATATTGAGACGTTCGTCTGTGAGATCTGCGATTTATAAAAATAATAAAACCTATATTTCACTCAAGACTAGTCATGTTTTTGTGGTTGTTTTAATTTAAACGTGTCTGCTTCTATTTTAGCCAATTTATTTTCAATAAACTAAAACAAAAATAATAATAAAAAAAGGAAAACGAATACAGCTTGTTATCAGACTGTAATAAAAAATACGATGAAAAAGTCATGATAACACATTTTTAAGGTTGCCTAATTTAACTTATAGAAATATTTTAAGCAATTTATTGCGTTTCTATACTAGTTTAAATCTGAATTTGTAATACTATTAAACTGAATTTAAAATCTCATGGAATTTTAAGTTTAAACAGGTGAAAATGCCACAGTAAATATTAAATATAGCCTATATAACAGAAGACCTTGATTGCATGTTACCATGAACCTAACAAAATAATTCGATTTTTTTTTTTAAATTAACAATTCATGTATAAAATGGGACAGCAACCTTTATATCAAACACTTTTACGACGTCCAATCCACTTAGCTTACCTGTTGGGTTTACCTCTCTCATTCTGGACACATCTAAATGTTTCCATATTCGTGATGTTGCATATTTGCAGCTAAACTATTATTTATTAGGTAAAATAGGCTTTGTGGTTCACGTGTGTTTCGGTATCGACGGAAAAATATTATATTATATTATAATGAGCAAAAAAATGCCACAGTAGACTGCTGCTCATGCAGTAGTATTTACAATGCACAAACCAGAAGCAACAGAGAAGGGTTGGCCATTCTCAAAACATAAAATATCAGTTTTATTTAAATTTTCGTTTTTGTGTTTCACAGAAAAAAATCAGTGTTAAGTTTGGTCTCCTGTCCATTAATGCAGCAGTTTCCAGGGAGATATTTTTTTTTACTCCATAATTAATGTGTTTTAAAATGTAGCGAAGTATAATACTTCAAACAAACTATAATTAAGTAAAAGTAAAATTATAGATTTAAAAAATTACTTTAACAAGTAGAAGTATACAAAGAAGCTATTCAGTTACAGCAATAAAAGTAAATGAAATTCATTACTTTCCACCTCGCAAATCGCAAAGGTAATAATACTGATGATGCCCGAGATTGTGTATAATCTTGAGTTTATCCTCATTCACTGATCTTGATTGAAATACAAAGAAGCCTTACACTCCATTTTTTTTGACCACACAAACAACACTTCAGCTCAGTTTGAACAAAGTGTCCGTAGAATGCAGTTCCTTACAGGGTTGCGAAATAAATCTGCTTCTGTCCTGATTGTAAAGCAAAACGTGATTGGTTATAGCGAGAATGTGCTATGATTGGTCAAGGAAGTGTGGTTGTTGTCTGATTGGCTTGAGTAGACAGTGGGTGTAGTCCATACATTTGTGGTTTGATGTGTGTCTTGATGCTAGAAATGTCTCAAAATCCACAAATGTGTTGTGATCCACAAATGCACAACGAGCTATCCACAAATGTGTGCAGCAATCTACAAATGCTCAGCAATCTACAAATACACAGGACGCAATTCACAAATAAATGCCAGGCAAAGTTGTGTTTTTAGAATAAAAAAAGTACTTGTGATTATTATTTTTATTTGCAAATAATTTTTTTTTATTTGTGAATTTAATAAATGTTTGTGAAAATTTAAGATTTGCCCCCATTTTTTATAAGCTGAACTCAAAGATCTAAGACTTTTTCTATGTACACAAAAGGCATTTTTTACTCAAATATTTTCACAAATCTGTCTAAATCTATGTGAGTGAGCACTTCTCCTTTGCGGAGATAATCCATCCACCTCACAGGTGTGGCATATCAAGATGCTGATTAAACAGCATGATTATTGCACAGGTGTGCCTTAACCCTCTAAGCGCCAAAGTCGCAAAATTGCGACAATGAGATATTACACTTATATGGTGTAATATCTCATTTGTATTCCCTTCCACTAGATGGCAGACCATGGGCGTAGGTTTAGGGGGGGACGCTAGGTACTAGTCCCTGTCAATATTTTGAGATGACTAATTTGTCCCCACCAATATTTAGCAAGCTCCTTTGAACTGCTATTTGGATCTTTGCACTGTTATTTGGATCGATTCTAACGGCCAGGACGATGATAGTACAAGAAACGCCGTAATTTGATTGGCGGCGGGGTATCTGACAGGCTACACGCGCGGGCAGGGACTACTTTTGTGCTTGCACTAGCAGCAAGTGGGTGGTGTGTGTGTGTGTGTGTGTGTGTGTGTGTGTGTGCGCGCACGCATGTTGACGACGCCAACAGTAAGTTACCAGGGCTGTCTCTCTGCCACATACAAAGGCCAGAGTAAAAACATTTTAATATTCTGGGGTTTTTTTTGCCCCTTTTTGTACTTTGTAGATGCCACCCAAGAAGAAGAAAGGGGACATAAGAAGCTTTTTCATAAAGCAGAGTCAGAGTGTAAGTAGGCAAAATAACTAGCTAGCCACACAAATAAACTAGCAGTAGTGACTGACCAGGCTTTCAAATGCAGATTCTACTGTGGAAAATAGTATTAACTGGTGATAGTATGTGTTACCCAGGATGATAGAATGCTACGTTAGCAAGTAACTGAATGTCAATTAGCCTGTAGCCTACCTTAACTTAGCATCTTGCAGTCAACATAAACGTGAGTACTGGAGAGTAAATAGTGTTTATAATAGAAAAAGGTTATTATATTTATTTATTTAGATTTGTTTTCTTGTGACAGAGTATCTTTTGTTAGTGTAAATACTAATGTACATAATTTATCTTAATAAAACGTTTGGTTGTTCAGCATTACACAGTCTCAGGTTTTTATTTTTTGAGAGTGCATTTTTGAGATTATACAGTTATACTAGCTCTTTAGGGTCAGTATACAGGATGGTATATCAGGGTCAGGATACAATATAATGAGATGAAGTAGATTCACTTCTGTATTGTGATATTCAGTATTGCCAACAGTCTGAAATAAAAAAGGAAATCACCATTAAATCATTGGTATCTTACAACAAAATAATTCCCTGGGGGGTGGGGGGGTGTCCCCACCAAAGCTGAGACCAAACCTACGCCCATGATGGTACTTTGATTCTAGACCAACATTATGCATTGTTTCTGTTCAAAGTGTTCGAGGAAATACCATAGCAAGTGAGCTCTCATGTTATTGATGCGGAAGCAATTCATTTCATTGCATGAGTGTAAATGGTGAGATTTACGAGAGAAAATCGCCAGATGGCTAATACAAAGTTGTACCGTGAGGATGTTTTGCAAATGTTGTTCGCCGATTCTGACTCTGAAGGGGAATATTTGCCTTTTGGAAAAAAACGATCAGCCGTCTAATGATCGCTCGTCTCGCGGTACATCTTTGCAGCACAATGGTGCCGCCGATCGTAAGAAATTTATCAAAAATAGTACGTTTACTAAGTACGTCTGAACTAGCTACGTTGCCTTAGATGACGCCTGATATATACGCCGTCTCAATATACGTCGCCTCAAAAGACGGCTGATATATACGCCGCCTCACAAGACACCTGATATATACATCGTTTCAATATACGTCGCTTTACACGAAATGTAAAGTTTGCATTACAGTAAATGCATTTGTAATAGGTTGTTATTTAGATATTTCCCAAACTTGGTAATAGTGCATAATAATTACTGCATGAAGTCTATTTTGTGTTTGATAAATTCTGTTTATCTGTTAAGTTGGTGTTGAAGTACACCACATTAATGTTCAGTTTGCTTGGATGCTACAAAAAGTAGGGACAAAAATGAGAGGAAATGCATGATTTCTGCTTGAATTACATTTCTTTGTTGTTTCCTTGTGATCTTGACATAGAAGAGTGTAATTTAACAGAAATAAAGTTGTATTTATAATAGATATTCATTAGACATTCGATCTTTAACATTAAATGCGTCGAGAACAAAGTCGTTCTAAGCAAACATGCTTAGGTTTATTAATTTATAATATTTGGGACGCTAAGGCTGTGATGTTAATGTTGTCCACTAGATGGCGCCATGGGATTGATTTTAACCCAAATGTGCTTCGAGAAGTTTTAATTCCTTATGAATTGAATCAAACGTGATGATCTACTTCATTTGCATAACTATGGTGCGCTGACAGTATAGTTTTATATAATTACAGTACATATAAATCTTTGAATCTTATATTTATCATTACATTAACTTTTATAGACATCAATAAGACATAAAACATCAAGAAAGGATTAAATACAACCCCAAATCAGAAAAAGATTTTTAAAATGCAATAAAATCAATTGAAGATACTAATAGTTTTTTTTTTACAAGACTTCAGCTGCTCATCAGTTTGTGGTCATCATTGCCTGGATGTCCTTTTCATGATGGGTTAGGGTTCATGATGTTCAACATAGGAGACAGATCTGGACTGATCTAGCACATTCACTCTGTCTCTACGAAACCATGCTGTTGTAGCACATGAATGAGAGAAGGACAGAATGAGAGCTGGCGTTGTCTTTGTCTAATAACCATGGACTTCTCTTGAAAGATGTCATCTTGATGGCAGTATATGTCTCTGTACAATAATGACATGTAATGCCTCCATGTCAGTGTACCCTCACACATGCCAGTCACCCATTCCCCTTGCTCTGATGAACCCCCATCCAATAACAAATGTTTGCTTTTGCATCTGTCACTGGTAAAAGTCTGGATGGCCCATTGGTCTTTGGGACTGAGAACTCATCTGTTTTTCCCAGTGGACTCATCTCAGCACATCACACATTTCCATCGTCTCTGACTATCTGAGAGAATCCATGGCATCACTGCACAGAATTGATGTATAGCTTTCTGATGAGTCAAACCTAATACCCTGACCTATTACCAATTTACTCTGATTATAGACAGTTTGAACCCTTTAAGCCCTGAGGCTTCACCTCAGTGAAGGTATTGTTTTTGCTTTGACATACACAAAAATAATGACTCAAAAACTGTAGCAAGAAGAGTCAAAAGGATGGTATCATTTGATAGAAATCTTTCTATATTTTTAGGGGAAAAAATCTTTGCCCTCTGAATATTCTCATGTGGAGAAATAGATGATAAAATGTAAGAGAAATTTGCGTGGTCAAGGGATATTTTTTATATCTCTCTTATATTTATCTCAATATAAATCAAGCGCAGCGTTAGTTCAGTCAGGCCACGGAGGCAAGGCTGTGAACAGCTGATGCGGTCACCTGACAAATCGCTCCAATCACCACCTCTCTCCTATTAGACACGGGACATATATATACGTGGCTCTACTGCTCGGTAAGTCTGCTCAACGGCTCTCAACCCTCCCTCCCTCCCCATTATGAGCATGAGCACACTACTGTGCACCTTCTGGCTGGCATCTTCTTTGTTTCAGATCACTAAGGCTTCCAAAATCTTAGCTGGCATGGACCTCATTGCAGAGAGACACCCATCTTCATAACCAGGCTACAGGATAGACGTCCCTCTGCCACATCCACATGATTATCACTGTTGCTTTAAAGAGTTTATTAAAAGTCTTAATTGTTATGTATTTCTAAATTCATGGTTCCAGGGGGTTAATGTTAAAGCTCTTGTATGTTCAGTTATTCTGGGCGCAAGAACCCCCATAAGGAACCATACCGCCAAAGATAAATTGTGTTCAATATACTCAAGTAAACTTTCCAAAGTGGTTCCTGTCTGAAATAAGGTAGGAGAAAATTTCATTTTTGGTGATGTTCTACATGATTCATTCATGTATGTGAATTACATTTTATGGTGATATCATGAAGTAATCAAAAGTTACAGCATTTGGGACCAAGGTAGCCTTTCTCTTAGTCCTTGACAGTTTAGAAACTTTTGTTTTGAATTTCAAGTTTAGTCAAAGTCCTAAATAATTACACTTGTTTAATTTTACTATGAGACCTTTCAAATTACATATGACAACGACTAACTGAGCTGTATGCTTTAATTATATATAGTTATATAAGTTATATAAAAGATAAAATACAGAAACATTCTAGGTTTTCTATTCTGCTTGCCAAGTGTTCAAAGGATATTTCCAACTGATTTCTTTAATTCATGGGTTTAAGTATTATTATTCACACGAAAGACGAAATGGGTTGTTTTGATTTTAGACTTATTTCAATTGTGAGAATCTGCTGTAAATAATGATATGACATTTTCCACAATCAGAGCATGTGTTATGAAATGACCAGCATAAAAATCCACAAGAAAGTTACACAATGTGCACACTTGGAGTTTATAATTAGATGATGAATATCTTTAGATCTATGACAGATTATGGTAAACTCTTTTTAATAAGGAGAATTTCCTGAAAATGATGACATCCAATTATGAGCATGTTTCGAGAAGTTACGAATAAAAACTTGTAGCATTGGGCCTTTTTTTCTTTGCTGCATCATATGTGTCCCTGTGACCCTGTCTGATTTAATGTGTTGTGCTTTATGAGGAATATCTATCTATCAATCTGATCGACTGATTATGGTAAATTTTGTTTTATTAATCAGAAGAATTTTCTGAAAAGAATGTGTCATTTTTCAAGATCTATGCATGGTTTGGCAAGAGTGCAACCTCTGATTTTTTTAATATATATATATATATTTAATTAATTAATTAATATTTTGCTCAGCTCCATGTCATAATTATTTTTATGTATTATAGCTTTATGAGAGATATCTTAGGATCTAAATGATGGATTTTCTGCAAATATGACATGCCTTTTTCTATGATATATGATATTTCATGAGGTTTACGAACGAAATCGCCATTACAGATATCTTTGATGTTTGTTTTTTTTTTTTTTTTTTTGCCAAGCTCCTGTGTAGTTTAATGCGTGTTATAACTTCATAGGAATATCTTTAGATAATGACGGATTATAGTGATTTGGGGCTCTTTTTTAATCAGGAGAATCTAAAATAATGGTATTTA